>NC_043710.1:88665546-88681934 GCF_006229205.1 Suricata suricatta | reverse complement strand
GCGCCCGCGCTCGGGCACCCGCCCGCCGGCCCGCGCGGGGCCCGACGTCATCTACTCGTTAGCATTCAGAGCCTTCCTTGCAGCATGTGGCCTGCCTTTATTAATATGTATGAATTACTATTTCTCCCCTCTCTAACATTGGACTTTCTGCTTCTCTCATGAATATTCAGAGTCCAAGATGAGTGCGTGCAGTAACTCCCAATACGGATACCTCACCGTGCCTGACATTAGATTCTCCATAAAAACCTAGGAAGGTGGCTGAGCGGATGGGCAGGCAAACATACTAGAAGACTCCCCTGGACTTTTTGGGCTCCTCATTCCACTATATTGGGACCGAGGTGGGCAAGCCGAGGGGTGCCTGCCTGCCCAGACCCGTTTCAGACCTCGAGCCAAAAGCGACTAATGCATTTACCACCCCAGGATGCAGGATGAGAGCTGGATCCAGGCGGACAAAGCTGAGTGAGGTTTCTGGCACAGGAGGTCTTGAGGTAATAGAGGACAATGCACCAGAGCACATAAGGAAGGACCCTGGGGTCTTATGAAAATGTATTCATTCATTTATCTTGTGTGCTATGCATAAGTCTGTGCTTACAGATGTTGTCATTACAAAGTCTAATAATTCACGAGAGCAGGTAACTAAAAGAGCAAGAACTTCAAGTATCCATGAAAGGTACCTGAAGAGCATGTCTGCTTGGAGAACCCAAGTGCTTTCATCAAGTTAGAGAAGAAGTCAGACAACCTGGTGGAAGTGTGATGGTGGAGCAAGCACCTCTGGGTGACTCTGAGAGCTTCAGTCGAAAACGGCAGGGAGCCCCTTTTGGCTCATTTATGCATTCACTCCACAGACACTTCAATCATGACACTGAGGTGGAGCAAGGGAATGAGGTCCCCTTGAGATGAGAGGAAGACTTGGTCATTTTCAGGTGACACTTCAGGTGTCATTAACCAGAGGATTTCTTCCCTAAAGAGGGGAAGAAAAGGAAATGGTTAAAAGGTCCCTGAGTTGACTTTCTTGGGAAGACACCAATTCTGTGACTTGGCCAAATTAACCTCCTTGTGCCTCATTTTTTCTTCTGTAAAATGAGGGTAAATTATAGCACCCACCTCAGGGGCCTATTGTAGGATTAAAGGAGTGAATATATGTAAAGTACTTCCAGATACAATTGAAGGCACTAGTCTTGGCTATTATCTTCTCTAGGACAAGCTTGGGGACACGGTACTAGAGGCCACCTTCTGTCCTGATCTTCAAAGCATGGGACTCATAGGCTTGAGAGAGGTTTTCAAAGAAGCACAACAAAGTGCTAAAGAGCATGAGCTCTGCAGAAAATGCATGTTCAGTTTATTAGCCGGTGCCTTGCACAGGTTACTTAGCCTCTCTGAACCTGCTTCCTCATCAGTAAGTGAGGATTCCAATATCTACTAAGGGTTGTTGTGCAAATTAAATAAAATAATGCATGCAGAATACTTTAGCATAGTGCCTGGCATATAATAAGTATTCAGTAAGTAAATTCTGTTGTTTTTCTTATTTTTGTGAAGATTTGAAGGAACCAGAAATTGATGACTGGTATTTTAGGTATCTGGGATGAGAATGCCCTGAACATGAGCAAAGTTATTTTTCCAGTAAGTATTTCTTTCACTTAATTATGTTATAACATAAAAATTTACTGATTTAACCATTAAAAAAACACGTTTTTAATGTTTTGTTTATTTTTGAGACACAGAATGAGCAGGGGAGGGGAGAGAGAGAGAGACACAAAATCAGAAGCAGGCTCCAGGCTCCAAGCTGTTGGCACACAGCCCGACATGAGCCAAAGTTAGATGCTTAATCACGACCTGAGCCAAAGTTAGATGCTTAATCAACTGAGCTGTGTGATTTAACCATTTAAAATTTTTAAGTTAATTTATTTGGAGAGAGAAAGAGGGGGAGGGCAGAGAGGGAGAGGGAGAGAGAATCCCAAGGAGGCTCTACACTGTCAGTGCAGAGCCCAATATGGGGCTCCATCTCACAAACCCATGAAATCACGAGCTGAGCCAAAATCAAGAGTTCCACATTCAACTAGCTGAGCCACCCAGACACCCCTTTAACCATTGTTAAATGCACAATCCAGAAGCATTAAGTATATTCACTTTATTATTGCAACCATCACTGCTGTCTACCTGCACAACTTTTTCGTCCCAAATAGAAACTCTTTAGTAATTAAACAATAAATCTCCATTCCTTCTTCCCTGTAACCACCACTCTACTCTCTGTCTCTATGAATTTAACTATTCTAAGTGTCTCATATAAGTGGAATGATACAGTATTTGTCATTTTATGTCTGGGCAATTCCACTTCGTGTATGCTTTCAAGGTTGTGATAGCATGGATCAGAATTTCATTCTTTTTAAGTAGTGATGATATTCTCTTGTGTGGCTAGATCACATCCTGTTTACCCATTTGTCTGTAGACGGACATTTGGGTTATTTCCAACTTTTGGCTATATGAAAAATGCTGCTATAAATATAGGTATACACATTACAGGCAATATTTTTTTTATTGCATTCCATGACCTATGCAAGGAGCTGAGAAGGTAAAAATAAAGGCATACCTTCTAGAGGTTTGGAGTTTAGTACGGTGATTTCCGAACTCTGCCAGTTGGAACTCGTAAAGGGTTGAATAGTGTGTTCTCCCCCTTATCCCAAATGTATACCTACCCAGAACCTCAGAATATGACCTTTTTTGGAAACAGGGTCTTTGCAGATGAAATTAGTTAAGATGACATCATAGTGGACTAGGGTGGCCCCAAATCCCATGACTGATGAAGTCCTAAGAAGAAGAGAGGACCCTCAGAGACACAAGGGAGGACTATGAGAGGGACTGTGTGATGATGGAGGCAGAGCCTAGAGCAATGCAGTAGAGGCCAGGGTGGGGGGCGGGGTGGGGCACCAAAGATTGCCAGGATCCACCCAAGCTAGAAAGCGACAAGGAAGGGTCCTTCCCCAGAGCCTTGAGGGGGAGCAAGGCTATGCTGACAGCTTGATTTTGAACATCCAGACTCCAGGACTTAGACACTCTAAGTTGTTCTTGTTCGAAGCCACCCACTTAGTGGCCATTTGTCATGGCAATCCTAGGAAACAAATACAGGTTTTAGTAGTAGAAGTGGGGGTGCTGCCGAAACAAATACTCTAAAACGTTGAAGTGGCTTTGGAATTGGGTAATGGATAGAGTTTGAGAGAATTCTGAGGCACCAGACAGAAAATCCTGGACTGCCCTGAAAAGACTGTGGGTCAAAATATGGATCAAATGTGGGGCGCCTGGGTGCCTCAGTTAGATGGGCATCTGACTTCAGGTCAGGTCATGATCTCGAGACTCTGTGGGTTCGAGTCTGGTGTCGGGCTCTGTGCTGACAGCTCAGAGCCTGGAACCTGCTTCAGATTCTGTCTCCCTTGATCTCTGCCCCTCCCACTCACACTTTCTCCCTTTCTCTCTCTCTCTCTCAAAAGTAAATAAACATTTTTTTAAAAATTTAATGGGGCTCCTGGGTGGCTCAGATGGTTAAGAGTCCAACTTTAGCTCAGGTCATGACCTCGTAGTTCACAAGTTTGAGTCCCGAATCAGGCTCTGTGCTGACAGCTCAGAGCCTGGAGCTTGCTTCCAATTCTTTGTCTCCCTCTCTCCCTGCCCCTCCCCTGTTCACACTCTATCTCTCTCAGTCTCTCAAAAATAAATAAATGGAAGAATAAAATTTAAAAAAAAGAGAGAGAGAGAAAGCTATCATTGCCGAGAACACATATATCATCATAAACAGAAAGATGCTAGAAATATGGATGGTGACGTGCTTCTGGCAAGATCTCAGATGAAAATGAAAAACGTGCTGTTAGAAAATAGACAAATGATGATCTGGTTATAAAGTGGCAGAGAACCTGACTGAACTGTGTTTCTGCCGTCAGATGGTGAGGAGGACTTGTGAGCAGTGAACTTAGACATTTAGTGGAGAAGGTTTTCTTTCTTTTTTTTTTCCTAACATTTATTCATTATTGAGAGAGAGAGAGAGAGAGAGAGAGAGAGAGAGAGTGGAGTGAGGAGGAGCAGAGAGAGAGAGGGAGACACAGAATCCAAAGCAGGCTCCAGGCTTAAGCTGTCAGCACAGAGCCCAACGTGGGGCTCGAACCCATGGGTGGTGAGATCATGACCTGAGCCCAAGTTGGGTGCTTAACCAACTGAACCACACAGGCACCCCAGTGCAGATTTTTAAAGGGTGGAAAAAGTGGCCTGGTGTCCCCTTGGTGCTTGACCAAGTACAATGAGGAAGTATGGCCTGGACCCCCTGGACGTCAAAGTTTTCTGCGAAATGTATCCCAGCAGACGCACTGCCAACCCAGGGCCAAAAGGATCAGAGATGGGATGAAATGGAGGAAGACTGTTGGATTTCTGAAATCCACAGTCAGGAAACAGGCACTCGCTGCAAGCACCTGGTATCCTCCAAGAAAAAGGAAGAACAACTCTGGACCTGGAGGAGGATGGAACTCTGAGCCACAGAGGATTCTTCTCAGGCCTCGACACGTGGTGGAATTTGTCCTACTGGGTTTCAAGCTCGCTTTAAATCAGTGGTCTTTTTTTCTCCTTTCATTTTCTCCCTTTTAAGCTGGAAAAGTATATCCTATGTCTGTCCTACCCACAAGCAGGGGAGGAGCAGAGAAAGGGAGACAGAGGATCCTAAGTGGGCCGTGCACTGGCAGTAGATGCAGGGTTCGAACTCTCAAACCATGGATACTTAACCACTTAACCACCGAGCCACCCAGGCACCCCTACCCTTGTTTGGTAGAAGCTGGCCAGTTCCACAGGTCCACAGAAGGAGGGGACATTTGCCTCAGTCTCACTCACACCTGACTTAGATGATAACATTTGGAACTTTCTGAGTTGATGCCATTTTGATGAGATTTAATGTTGGAATGGGTTAAGACTTGGGGATGTTGGGGGGCACCTGGGTGGCTCAGTCAGTTAAGCGTCTGACTCTAGATTTCACCAACAGCATGGAGCCTGCTTGGGATTCTCTCTCCTTCTCCCTCTGTCCCTCCGGCTCATGCATGCTCTTTCTCTCTCTCTCAAAATAAATATATAAACTTAAAAAAAATGACTTGAGGATGTTGGGATGGAATGAATGCATTTCACACAAGACGGCCAGAAGGCAGACTGTAGGGGGTTGGAAAGTGTCCTCCCAAAACTCATGTCCACCATGCATTAGTCCATTCGGGCTGCTATAACCAATCACCACAGTCTGGGTGGCTGATGGATGACAGCAATTTATGTTTAGTGGTTATGGAGGCTGGAAGTTGAGGGTCATGGTGCTAGTGTGGTAGGGTTCTGGTGATGGTTCTCTTCCAGGTTGCAGAGGGTCACTTTCTCACAAAGTGCAGGTGGCTGGGGATCATCCCTGGGCTGCTTTTATAAAGGCACTGATTCCATTCATGAGGGCTTCACTTCATTTGTGGGGTTTCCCAAAGACCCCACCTCCTGATACCATCATTTTGGGCATTACGTTTCCAACCTATGAATTTTAAGAGGACACAAACATTCAGACCACAGCAACCCCAGACTTTAGAATGTTGATGTTATTTGGGAATAAGGTTGTTGTTGTTATTGTTTTAGATGTAATTATGGTGAGGTCACACTGGACTAGGGTGGGCCTGAAATCCAGTGACTTGGTGTCATTGTTTTTTTTTTTTTAATGTCTTTTATTTATTTTTGAGAGACACAGAGAGTCAGTGTGAGCAGGGGAGGGTCAGAGAGAGAGGGAGACACAGAATCTGAAGCAGGCTCCAGGCTCTGAGCTAGCTGTCAGCACAGAGCCTGACGCGGGGCTCGAACCCACGAACCGTGAGATCATGACCTGAGCCAAAGCCAAATGCTTAACCGACTGAGCCACCCAGGTGCCCCTTATTTATTTATTATTGAGACAGAGAGAAATAGAGCATGAGTGGGGGAAGGTCAGAGAGAGGTAGACACAGAATCCAAAGCAGAGTCCAGGCTCCGAGCTGTCAGCACAGAACTCGATATGGGGCTCAAATCCATGAACTGTGAAATCATGACCTGAGCTGAAGTCAGACGCTTAGCCAATTGAGCTACCCCGGGGCCCCTAAAGTGTTTTTTTTTTTTTTTAACATCTATTGATTTTACATTTTTCCTTATTTTTTTAAGTTTATTTATTCTGGAGGGGAGGGGAAGAGAGGGAGAGAGAATCTCAAGCAGGCTCTGCACTGTCAGAACAGAGGCTGATGCAGGGTTTGAACTCATGAACCCCGAGATCATGACCTTAGCTGAAATCAAGAGTCAGACCTTTACCGACTGAGCTATGCAGGTGCCCCAGGATATAAAATGTTTTCAACAAAGGTCTCTGGCTTCTATGCAGGGATTTTGCGTAACAGGGGTCACCTCACGCAGAACAGGTTTCTGGGTGATTGCTGGGGGAGGCTGTCCTGTGGGGTGCAGGATGGTTAGCAGCATCCCTGGCCACTAGATGCCAGTAGCATCCCCCCAGTTGTAACAACCAAAACTGTCTCTGAACTTCAAGTGACCTTTGGAAGGGAAAATAATCACAAAATCACCCCAGCTGAGGACCACTACCTTAGACATGGGTCTTTAAGGGGTTAGTGGGCGTTCTGCCAGGATGGACTGCATTTCCTACCGAGAAAACTAGGAGAGCCAAAGCTTGGGTCTATGAAAAGGCACACATGTGCCTTTAAAAAAAAAAACGGAGACTGGAAATACTGGGCATACAATACTCCTGGAATCACACTAATACCATCCTAGGGGCTTATTTTAGTTCCAGAACTGAACTTATTTTAGTTCCTAATTTCCTTGATATAGCCAAAGAATCTTGGAATATATACAGCATTTGAAGGTCATCTAGTCTAACCTCCCACCTGATTCAGAAACCAATATCCCTCCTAATGATGTTAGTTAGACACCTCTAGTGATGAGAAACCTGACCTTGCAGGGCTGCCCTTCCTTCTTCTTTTTTTTAATGGCTTTCAAGGCTGGAAATGGCTTGTTATTGTTTGAAATTCAGTGTTAGCATGATATGTATTATGCTCGTTCTATTTGATTTTCCTTAAAACGATCCTTCTTGAAGAAGCCAGTTTTCCATGGCATTCTGGAAATGAGCTGCTGAATCTTTATTGAAAAGCTACGTCAATCATAACCCAGCAAAATAAAGACAAGCTCATAGCTGCGAACATTTTAAGGATGCTTGGTTTTTCTATCACTGGTGGCTCCCAAACACTAACATTCAATTCCAGCCCATATTCATCTCCGTCCTCAATCTCCAGGGTTGATTAAACTCCATGATTTGTTTCCTCAAGGGAAGTGGACTATTCCCCAAGATTCAAAATCTATTCATAGACATCTCGTCAGTAGGTAATTACTCTCTACCACAAAGCACAAGCACCCAGAACAAGATCGCATTATTTTCAAAGAGAATAAGCAGGACTATAAAAATTGACAATAAATCAACCCCAAGAATATTTACAAATTCCACCTCCGTTACCTGATGAAAAATGACAAAATACATGAACTAGTTGGCAAATAAGGAATTGAGATTCCTTGAGGTCTTGGAAATTCCCTTGGGTGTAAATATGATGAGAGTTTTTTTCTATAAAGAAAATGTTTGGCTATTTCAGGAAAGGAGAGCCACAGATTTTAATAGGAAATGGAAAATGAGGAACCCAGTGTGGGGGAAGCTACAGTGGTCAACAAAGAAAGGTCGTTAATCTTCCCTCTCTGTAGCTACCAAGTGATTTATCAGCGGGGATCGGCATGTGGTTGGGTGCATAAGGACAGAATAGGCTTATTGTTGCCCCCTACTCTCAATAGGAAATAGAGCCTCAACCACGGTGTCATGAGGGAAGGCCACTCAAGAGGTAGTTCAGTTCCATGGGCTTACTTTTAGATTAATTCTTGGTTCTTCATGTGACCACCAGCCAAATAGACACATCATTTATATAAACCCTAGAGCACCGACTGCCCCTTCCCTCAATATCAGGTCCTCTCTATTTTATGCTACCCCAGGATGCCCTGGTGTTCAGAAATGTGATTATTCAGAAATGAACTTGAGGAAAATGAAAATGATGATTAACACTGTCATTTCACTGCACTAGGCTGGCCATATAAAAATCCTTTCACCAGCAACCCCCCGGAGCCCCACATGATCTGCAAATGCTGCCCTAGGCCACAGCTGCCCTCCTTAAGACGTGACTCTGAGTCACGACACTATTTTCCACCCTGTAGAAATGAGCAAAGAACCTCCAAAGTCTTCACAAAGTCATTGTCGCCAAGATTTTTAAAAAGCAGTTGCTTCTAGTTGTCACATGAGAGCTTCCCAACGTTGGACATCAAGCCCCAAAGAAGAGGTGTGGTCGGTGAGGAGCAACATGTCTCCCCACAAACGTACAGACTAAATGAGAGCCTGTAAAATTCTTGACATGGCTTGGCATTGTAACTGGGTTTAGGGGAGATATGAGAGGAAAAATCCGCTATTGGATATTGACCAAATCCCTGGAACGTGTGAACAGAAGTCCATCAGGCAAATACTAACTTAGAAACACATAGAGTAATTAGATATAGAACGAATAGGCTTGGCAATCATTCAGAAGCTGCTGATTTTGTAGGTTTGCATATTTAAAACAAATCCAATTCTTTCCAGAATTTGTTCATTTGGTCCAATGGACATGAATGAAATGGAAAATGTATAAATCAAAGGATGTTCACTCATTACCTGTCAGGAGAGGAAAGATTATCCCATGATCTAATAATGATTATTCTTAAATCTTTTTGTAAGCCTTGTTAAGAGCAGAAAAATATTTGATCCACATTGAATAATCCAGATCTCTTGGGGTATCTGGGAGGCTCAGTCTGTTAAGCATCTGACTTCAGCTCAAGTTATGACCTCATGGTTAGTGAGTGCTAGCTCCACATCAGGCTCTCTGCTGTCAGTACAGAGCCTGCTTTGGATCCTCTATCTCCCTCTCTCTCTGCCCCTCCCCCACCTCTTAAAAATAAAAATATATTTTTCAAAAAAGATTTTAATAATCCAGCTCTCTATACTTGAAAGACCTAGGAAAAATTCCGTTTAGTGCCATACAGCTGTGTGATTATGGCTCATCTGATTATCTAGACCACATTGCAAGAGAAGGAAACTAGGGGCCCCTGGGTGGCTCAGTAAGTAAAGCGTCTGAATTAGGCTCAGGTCATGATCTCACAGTTCATGAGTTCAAGCCCTGCATGGAGTCTGCACTGACAGTGTGGAGCCTACTTGGGGTTCTCTCCCTGTCCCTCTCCCACTTGTGCACATTCATTCTCTTCCTCACTCTTAAAATAAACCATTAGGTTAAAAAAGAGAGAGAAAAAAGAAAACTAAAAGGAAAGGAAAAGGGGAAGGGTGCATGTTGTTGGCAAACTGGGAAAAACTCCACAAAGCTAGGACTCAGCAGTTTTGGATTTCAGCGTCAACTCAACCATTAACCAGCTCTGTGACTTAGGGAGAACTGAACCCTAAACTCACCAAGGGATCTTGGAGTGTCTTGACATCTTTGCCTTTATGTCTCCATTTGCAGACCTCCAAGTATTTCATACAGGTGTTGTGAGAAAACAAGATGACATAAACTTATTTATACAAAACCCTAGGGAGAGAGCAAAGTAATTGAAATCTACAAATTAACTCCAAATTCCATTTTATTCAGGGATTTCCTCTAACCAAGGTTCAGTCGCTACTCAGTCAGAAGAATGATTTATGCCCAATGGATGTTCTTTAATATCCCTTTCTAAGATTTCCAGATTTACCAAACAAAAACATGGGACACCCAGCTAAGTGTGAATTTCGGGTAAATAAGGAACATATTTTTAAAAAATTAATGGATGGCTCAATTGGTTAAGCATCCCACTTCAGCTCAGGTCATGATCTCAGGGTCTGTGGGTTCGAGCCCCATGTCAGGCTCTGTGCTGACAGCTCAGATCCTGGATCCTGCTTCTGATTCTGTGTATCCCTCTCTCTCTTTCTGCCCCTCTCCTGCTCATACTCTCTCTCTAAAAAATAAATAAACATTAAAATTTTTTAAATAAAAAATAGTAAAAATAAATGTCACAGGGGCGCCTGGGTGGCTCAGTTGGTTACGCATCTGACTTTGGCTCAGGTCATGATTTCACGGTTCATGGGTTCGAACCCTGTGTCAGGCTCTGTGCTGACAGCTCAGAGCCTGGAGCCTGTTTTGGATTCTGTGTCTCCCTCTCTCTCTGCCCTCCCTCATTCGAACTCTGTCACTCTCTGTCCCCAAAATAAATAATTTCAAAAATAAATAATTAAATGAATAGGGTCACCTCCCTTTAAAAAAATTAATGTCACAAATATTGCATAGAATACACTTGTACTAAAAATTTATTCACTGTTTGCCTAAAATTCAAATTTAAACTGAACACTCTGTACCTCCATATTTTATCTGGCAACTCTTTATCTACCTTTACTTTGGTGGTGAGAGACTAATCCTAAACGATGTGCATGTGTGTGTGTATGATAATGATTGAATTGCATACTTTTGTACTGCCTCTTTCAATAAAAAAAAGTTAAAAGCATTCTAAATGATGTTTTAATTGTCCTTGAATAACAAACGTGGCCTGAACATCATTATCTCTCTCTTTATTTCCCCTTTCCAGACTTATGGAATATCTCTGGTGGGGGATGTTTTTATGGAATATCTTTCATAAGTAATTCAGAGTACCTTCTTTGGATGTTTGCAAGAGCCTGACTGAACCACTCTATGGGGAGAGGCGAGTGTAAGAGTGAAGAGGAGAATAGAAGTAAGGGAAGGTATGATCAGGAGGAAATTTTTAAAGAATTTAACATCAACCAGTTTGACATCAACCTCTCCTTCATATTTGCCATTTCTTTATCTTTTTTAAAATTACTTATGTATTTTGAGAGAGAGAGGAAGTGTGTGTAGGGACGTGCATGCACATAAACAGAGGAGGGGCAAGAGAGAGAATCCCAAGTAGGCACCGTGCTGTCAGCACAGAGCCCAACAGGGAGCTCAAACCCACAAACTGTGAGATCATGACCTGAGCCAGAACCAAGAGCCTGACACCAACTAACTGAGCCACCCAGGTGCCCCACCATTTCTTTATCTGGATCATAGTAGGCTCTGGGGCCTGATAAACTATAATCAAAGACTTGATTAGTACATACACAAAAACTTACACATGGATGTTCATAGTGAGTGTGTTGATAAGAGCCAGGACAGTGGGAACAACCGGAACATACATCTACAGTTGAGTGGACAAATACATTGTGGTATGTCCACGCAGTGGAATATTATTCAGCCATGACAAGGAACAGAGCACGGATACAGACTATGGCATGGATGAACCTTGGAAACACAGTGCTAGGTGAAAGAAGCCAGGCAACTAAACCATCAGTTGCATGATTTCATTTATATCAAATGTCCAGAATTGGTAAATCCATAGAGAAAGGAAGTAAATGAGGGATTTCCAGGGGCTATATGGTGGTGAGTGACTGCTGAGGAGGGAGTGGTTCCTTTACTTTCATTCAGAGTGATGAAAACAAACTAAAATTAGACAATGGATGGTTGTACAAGTCTGTGACCGCACTGAAACCCACTGAATTGTACACTTTCAAAGGATGACTTTTATGATATGTGATTATATCTCAATAAAGCTATTATTTTTAAAAAGTCAATGCATTAAAAAAAAAAAGACAAAAATAAAAAACCTTACTCAGATCTCAGGTAATACTACAGAACCACCTAAACAGAGATTTTTCTTTTCTTTTCTCTTCTTTTTTCTTCTTTTTTCTTCTTTTCTTTTCCTTTCTTTTCTTTTTTTCTTTTTAGAGAAAGAGGAAGAGAGAATCCATGCTCAGCATAGAGCTTGATGTGGGCTCAATCCCACAACCATGGGATCACAAATCAACTGAAATCAAGAGTCAGATGCTCAACCCTCAACCAACTAGCCACCCAGGCACCACCCCGCACCCGAGAGCCATCTCTATAAAGCCAACAGTTACTAGTATTTCAGTACCTTTCATTCAAGGAGCTTTAAGATTACTTTTTATTAGGGGTGCCTGGGTGGCTCAGTCAGTTGAGCATCTGACTTCAACTCAGGTCATGATCTCACAGTTTGTGGGTTCAGGCCCCGCGTTGGGCTCTGTGCTGACAGCTCAGAGCCTAGAGCCTGCTTCAGATTCTGTGTCTCCCTCTCTCTCTGCCCCTACCCCATTCATGCTTTGTTTCTCTCTATCTCAATAATAAATAAACATCAAAAAAAATTTTTTAAAGATCACTTTTTATAAACTTTTTTTAAATCTCATTTAATTTTTCACAGCCATTGCCAAAAGGTACCCTCTGTCTCTGGAGAAGAGGAAATGAACTCTGAGAGACAATAATTTGAGGTTGACCAGGTAAGTAAGGTGCAGGGCAGCGGTTCTACCCCAAGGTCATCTGACTCCTAAATTCACACCCTGTCTGTCCATCACAGAAGCCATGAAGGAGAGGAATTCTAGCTCAGCCTAGAGAAAGGACTGCCTTCCTCTTCAGAAGTTTTTCCTTCCTAGTGGATCTTGTTTGGTTTTGTTTTTACTACCTTCTTAGCCTTCCTCAACCTTATTGCATAGTTAGTTCTTGCATTACATGCTGCTTGGAAATTTCCTCATCTTTAATACAAGATGCTTGGATTCTCAGCCCTACAAAAACCTTGCGTGGTATTTTGCCTGCAATCAAAAGTTGATGTCAGAATTTGTCCACATGTTGTGAGATGTTTTACACTGTGTCTCTCAGCCCCTATTCCTTTCTTGTTCCTGCTGAGACATACTTTAGCACATGTTTTAGAAAACATCAAGAGATCTAGATCCTGGTGTCCAGTTTGGACACCATTCAGCCCTACCCAAGTGCCCCTGAACTGGATTATAGAGTGAGTTTTTAATTGATCAGAGGCTTTTTCCTGAGGCCACTCAGAGACCTAGGCATCTTTGCTCCTTTTCTCTCCTCAGCAAGGAGGGCTGCTTCCTCCTCCCCTCTTCCACAGGACTACCTCCCACCGCTTCCAGCCCTCCACCCCTAGCTGACTTTGCTGTGGCTGCCAAGTTGCCATGCCAATAATGTTCCCATGGTTACTAAGAAGAGCTGCTGCCTTCCCATAGGCAACAGCTCTCTACCCAAAGAGAAAGGGAGACCATTATGCCCCCAGGGCAAAAATAAGAACTAAATGGGGGTCTCAGCCCAGGGAACTTTAGAGGACAGATCTTGTCGCTCTCCGATGTCTCCAGGCGGGAACTTGGACCAAATCCCCCTGCCTTCACACAAGTTCTCTCTTCCCTAAACCTAGGGAGCGAGGTGCCTGGCACTAGTTCAAGTCCATTGTTTTGCCTAGTGTGGGGTCCGAATAGGCACCGCATTGTGAAAATCAAGTTAATATGTAAATACATTAATACATCTGGACTCTTTGTCTAGCTAGGAAAAAGGCAAAATGCAAAACATGCTTTACTATCGCTACAATTGAATGTCTTTGCTGGGAAATCTGCTTTTCTCCTTATGGTACTCCTCCCTGGATTAACTATCTTAGGTCACACCACATTTTTAAAAAAAGCAAAGTTTTCTCGCAAATATAAATGCATTTTAATATGAAATTTTTTAAAAGACAGATTTTAAAAATGATTTACAGTTCCAAAATCAAAATATTTATTTATTCTTTTAAAAATATACACGGGGTGGGGGAGGCTAATGCCTGGCTGGTGCAGTCAGTAGAGCGTGCAACTTTTGATCTCAGGGTTGTGAGTTTGCGCCCCACTTCTGATGTAGACTACTTAAAAATCAAATCTTAAAAAAATAATAAAATACACATTTTTTTGACACTGGGTTATCTTCTGTTGCTGTAGAACATCATTTTTGAAATATGATTTAATTTATTCAGATTTTGCTATGGTGGATTTTGTCTCTGTATTTATCAGTTGTCAAAACCTGGAAATTCCTCAAAACAAAACACTTAGTTACCTTCAGTGCCTAAATGCAGGGCATAAATTTCTTTTTGAGAAAATTATCCCTCTGGTGGGAGAAAAGAGACTATTTAAAAAGTTTATTTATTTATTTTGAGAGATAGAGTGCAAGCAGGAGAGGGGCAGAGAGAGAGAGAGAGAGAGAGAGAGAGAACCCCAAGCAGGCTCCTCACTGCCAGTGCAGAGCCTGCACTGGGGCTTGAACTCATGGACTGTAAGATCCTCACCCGGGCTAAAACCAAGAGTTGGACACTTTCCCAACTGAGCCACTCAGGCGCCCCAAAAGAGACTCTGATCTTTGAAGATGGGAAATCTATACCAAGATGAGTTTGCATAAACAAAACTTACTAACATAGTCCTTACCTTTCATTAGTTCCCTCCTTTATTTCCTAGTCACTTCCCCATGATTTATTGTGTCTTGAAATCCAAAGTCACTTTCTTTTGTTAAAAGAGTATAAAGCTCCAAGTCTAAATGCTTCTTTGCTTTTCACTTTTTTCTGTGACCTCCCATGCACATAAGCTAAGTGTCTTTTCTCCTGTTAATCTATTGTCTATCAGTTTAATTCACAGGCTCCAAGTACAGAAATTAAGAGAGTGGTGAACATTTTTTCCTTCCTAACGCACTTATGTTCATGGCAACATTATTTACAATAGATAAGAGTTGGAAACAACACAAATATCCATCAACAGATGAATAGGTAAACCAAATGGAGAATATACATACAACAGGCTTCAGAGCCTTAAGAAGGAAGGAAATTCTGATACATGCTATATAGCATGTGTTACTCTTAAATAAAAAAACTGTCAGTTATTTTACCAGCAAAAAAAAAGGCAGGGGGTATTCAGGAAGAGCAGAGAATTGACATCTGGCATGAGCAAGCTATGGCAAAACCATAGGCAAGTGTGCAGAACAAAGGGGAGAAGGCTCTTTGATATAGGAAAGGAGCAAGTTGGGAGGGTTATTATATACAAAAAGTCCATTGACGTATCCTGGGAAACTGAAATATAGCTGCTTTTCATTTGCTGAGCTGTGGCTCTCTCTCTTTGGCCAGGCTGTTGCTGGAGAAGGAGGAAAGCTTTCCTTCCTCCTGCTGATCTGAATAGTATAGTATCCATGGGCAGAGTCCATCTCTTCCTATTGGGTCTGCAATAAAGGATGAGTGATAGGGTTTGAGAGCTCCCCCTGCTGGCCTCCTGACTCCGTTCTAAACAAGGTTTTCTTTTATAAATGTTCACATGTGGATGTACCTTGAAGACATTTGTTAAGTGAAATAAACCAGTCACAAAAAGACAAATACTATATGATTCCATTTATAGGTATCTAGAGTAAATTTATAGAAAGTAAAGTGGTGGCGTTTAGCAGGCGGGGCTGTGGGAAAAAGGAAATTGGGTGTTGTTATTTAATGAGTATAAAGTTTCAGTTCACAAGATGAAAAAGTTCTGAAGATGGGTTGTGCAGCAAGGTGAATATACCTAACACTATCAAATTGTACACTGAGAAAAAGGTGAACATGCTAAATCTGATGTTATGTGTGTTTTACTACAGTTTAAAAACCCATAGAGTTACCATATCATCCAGCAGTCCTGGGTACATACCCTGGAGAAATGGAAACATATGTCCACACAAAACTTATGCAGGAACATTCATAGCAGCATTATTCATAATAGCCAAAAAACAGAAACAAGCCAAAAAAAAAAAAAGTCCATCAACTAATGAATTGATCTGCAAAATGTGGTACAACCAGACAATGGAATATTATTCAGCTACAAAAGGAATGAAGTGCTGACCTGTGGTCTATCATGAATGAACCTTGAAAACTGTATGCTAAGTAAAAGAAGCCAGACATGAAAAGCTACATAGTGTATTATTCTATTTACATGAAATACACAGAAGAGTCATTGCTGGAGACAGAAACCTTAGCGGTTGCCTAGGGCTAGGAGAAAGAGGTGGGAATGGGGAGAGACAGCTAATGGGTATGTTCATGTTGGGGACAAAAAAAAATCCTAAAATTCGATTGTGGTGAA
Source organism: Suricata suricatta (assembly GCF_006229205.1). Taxonomy (NCBI): domain Eukaryota; kingdom Metazoa; phylum Chordata; class Mammalia; order Carnivora; family Herpestidae; genus Suricata; species Suricata suricatta. Next base: position 88,665,877 of record NC_043710.1, on the reverse strand, counting down.
GGCTGTATAATTCTGTGATATATTATAAACCATTGAGTTATATGCTTTATATGGGGGAAATGTATGCTGTGCAAATTATATCTCAGTAAAGATGTTTAAGAAACTGAAAAAATAAAAAAGAAACATTTAGGTCTTAGCAAATTACTGTGTTCTAATTGCTCTTGTAGCTTAACAAGAAGAATCAAACAAAGCGTGGCCCCCTGACCTGACTCTCTGGTTAACTAAGGAGGGATTCTTTCCAGATCGTTCGTTCTGGGGGTGCGTGGATGGTTCAGTCAGGTTAAGCGTCTGACTCTTGATTTGGGCTCAGGTCATGATCCCAGGGTCATGG
>NC_043710.1:88654981-88665446 GCF_006229205.1 Suricata suricatta | reverse complement strand
CGCCCCTCTCCCCTGCTCGTGTGCTCTCTCTCTCCCCACGCCCCACAACAAGTTTTAATTCCTGGCTCAGCAATTCTGTCCAGAAACTTTATTTGTAACACTGCCATAAATGTACTCCTTCTTTAATTCCTGGGCGTCAAGGTGAAGGACAGATAGAAGAGACAATTTCCTAAGTTTTTATTGGAAGGAAATCCCTAACATTATACCGTTTTTCCAGGCGACTTACTCTCTTTTGCCCCAATGTCATTATCTCTGAAATGGTAACAAGGAGGTACCTGGGACGCAGGGGTGCAAGAGCAGCTGGGTCTGGGGGGCCCACACAGACCAGGTTTGCCCATTCGCCACTGATAAAATCCAAAGGCGGGGAAAGGAGGGTGGGGAAACAAAGGAATTTATTTCAGCGAGGCCAACACCAGGAAGACAGTGGACCAGCGTCTCAAAGACCGGCTCCAAAGTGCCCAACATTCTTCCAGGTTTATATAAGGAAAACGTGGGACAAAGGTCGGTGGGTGTATGCATCTGGGCAGCAAAGGTCAGGTCCATCATTGTCTTGGAGTCAATCACGAGGCAGTCGTTGCTGGTTGGTGGGGGTTGTTTCAGTTCTTATCAAGGGATGCACTGCCCAGGAGTGGTCTTTGGCCAGAGTGAAAGATAAGCTAGAAAGAAGAACTTAATTAGAAAATAAAGGCTGATGCCATAATGGAGGTAGACATCCTCTTTCAATAATAAATATCATCCCCAGGGTGCCTGCATAGCTCAGTCAGATGCTTATCAGACTCTTGATTTCTGTTCAGGTCATGATTTACCAGTTTGAGTTCAGTCCCCAGGTCTGCCTCTGCGCCAAAGCACAGAACCTGCTTGGGCTTCTCTCTCTCCCCCTCTCTCTCTGACCCTTTCCTGCTCTCTCTCTCTGTGTCAAAATAAAGAAATAAACATTTAAAGAGATAACAGATATTCCTGTCAGCTTATGTGGGAGGACAAAAAAGAATCACTGGTTGTCTCCAGTGGAAAAGCAGTCATTTTTAGAGCACACTCTTATGGGTTACTGTTACAGGGTAATGTCGAAAAGACCACCAAACGCCGAATAGAAGCAAGGCCTAATTTTATTTATGGCCTGGCCAAACCTGATCCCCTGATCTTAAGGAGAAAAGTGCAGAGAATGGCCCCAAACAAAGGTGGCAGTGAGATTATACGGGCAGAATACGTCATTTAGTTAACCAATTACATTCACAGCATTCCATGATAGCCAATTACATTGTAATACACAGATGCTAGTTTTGTATTTAAAACTATCAATTTAAAGTTCTTTGTTCCTTTAAAATGACCAATCATAGTTAGACACCTAGGATACCCCGGGGCAGTGACTAGGTGACTTTCACCTGTTGATCTTGCCTTTGACCAGGTTTTAGTAAAAGGGGGTGAGGGAGAGTTTTGCAACCTAAGTTATTTATCTAGCAGGTGGGCGTTGTTACAGAATCCTGATTAGGCAGTTAGTAATTAAGCCGAACTTATATACAGTAAGCCTTCTGGTATCCTATAAGTTGACCTATTACATTCCATCAGTTGATCTCTTACATTCCATAAGTTGACCTATTATAGTTGCCTGTCTTTAGACTTCCATGCTGTAGGGGGGAGGGGAACTTCTGTATTCTCTTAGGTTCTGTATCTATGCCTGTGAATTAAACCGGTTTTTGAGAAGGGGTGCCTGTGTCGCTCAGTCAGTTAAGCATCTGACTCTTGATCTTGGCTCAGACCACGGTCCCATGGTTTGTGAGGGAGCCTCGTGTTTGCCTCTCTGCACTGATGGTGCGGGCCATGCTTGGGATTCTCTTTCTGCCCATGCTCTCTCTAAATAAATAAATTTTAAAAATAAACTGGTTTATGACAAACTAGCAGAAGAAAAGTATACACATTTTATTCAGTATTTTTTATGTCACCATGGGAGTCCTTGTGAGGAAAATGAAGATATCGAGAAGCAGTCAGGACCAAGAGCTTAAATACTTTTTAAATAAAGAAATGATAAATTTGTGGAGAAGTGAAAAAGACAAAGGAGTTTGAAGTGAAGGCAGTAACTGTGTGAAAGTCACTAGGAAATATGTGAGGGAAATCACTGGAAGATCCGCACTATTTTGGTAGGTCTGTTTAAATCCATTTCAGCATCAATTCCCAGTCTCTGCTGACAACAATGTTGTTGTCTGGCTGGCAAGGGAAGGTGCCTTTCTCATGGGAAACTTTTTGCCCAGCTTTTAGGGAGAAAGGGGTAGTCAGAGAGCCCTTCCTGCATCTGTTCTCCAGGCCTTCAGCTTAAAATAATCAAAATACCAAAGCAGCACATTTTGGGGTGGGGTGTTCTAGACCCCTCATTGCCCTTGAGCTACTTTGCAATTTTGTAAATTGCAAATAACTCCTAGAAAATGCAAAATAAGTCTTGCCTATAGACATGCAAATTAACTCTGCCAAAGGGAAGGTGGCTTCCCTTTTCCCTGAACATTTCAGGGGAAAGTCAGATTATCATCTATTTGTAAATTCATTTTGACATTCCTTTACTCCATATAAATTTGTCTTTCTTCGACTTCTTTAAACCGGTTGTGGGTGCCCGGATGGCTCGGTTGGGTATCGGACTCTGGCTCAGGTCATGATCTCACAGTCTGTGGGTTTGAGCACCACATAGGGCTCTGTGCTGACAGCTCAGGGCCTGGAGCCTGCCTCAGATTCTGTCTCCCTCTCTCTGCCCCTCCCTCGCTCACTCTCTGCCTCTCTCTCTCAAAATAAAATAAAGACATAAAAAAAATTTTAAGACTATTTTTAAAATTAAAAAATAAACTGGCTGTAACATTCTACTGATTCCCACATTAACAATTATTTTTTTAAATTTTTTTAACATTTATTTATTTTTGAAAGACAGAGAGAGACAGATCATGAGCAGGGAGGGGCAGAGAGAGAGGGACACACAGAATCGGAAGCAGGCTCCAGGCTCTGAGCTGTCAGCACAGAGCCCAATGTGGGGCTCGAACCCATGAACCGTGAGATCTCAACCTGAGCCAAAGTCAGACGCTCAACCAACTGAGCCACCCAGGCACCCCAACAATTAATTTTTAACACGTGTTGTTGCTTCTAAGCCGTGAGTCTTGTTATGATAGGAAAAGATAGGCTAAAATAGGCAGAGAGGGAAAATTTAGGACCTGAGGCCCCTGGGTGGGGAAAAAACCTATTTTGGAACAATACTGGGTGTGTGTGACCACACCAAATAAATTTACCAGATAAATAAGTAGACCATAAAACCTATATGACCCACAAGGAATTGAATGGCCATAGACCACCCCTCACAATGAAAAGGAGCCAATCAGGAATGGACAACCCAGCACCCAGGTTATCCAGTTAATAAGAATAGGACCTGAGAAGGAGCTAAGGGGAAAGGAAGTGGGAGGGGGCAGTGACCAGAACCTTATAAAACAAAGTCCCTTGTCCATAGTCAAGGGTATTCACCTTCGAATGCCCCCTTTCTGCAAAGAGAGCTCCCATACTAGTCTTCTATTCCAAAAAACCCTTTCATTTCTCTGCAACAACATGGATGGACCTAAAAACATTTTGCTAAGTGAAAAAAAAAATCACAAGGATCACTTATTGTATGATTCCATTTACAGGAAACAGCATAGTTATAGAGACCCACTTTAAGACCTCAGAGTCCATTTAAAGATTTTTTTAAACTGAAGACTGAGATACAGCAGAAGCAGAAAGAAGCCTTTTCAGAGGCTCTCTTATCTAAAAGAAAAAGTCTTTTCTAGACTGAAACTGCCATAAACACCCTCGGGGTAGCTCACTTCCAGAAAGAAGATGGGCCTCTCAGAAGGGGGAAAAGAAACGGCATAAACGAACTTTATTACTAACTTTATTACAAACGGTCATACTTTCCGCTTGCTTCCCTAAAAGCCCATTTGTCCTTCCTGAGAACAAATAAACCAAAAAGCCCACCAAACCTTTTGTTCTTCCCTTAGAATCCCTTTGTCGCCCCCTTTCTTTTCTCTATTAAAGTGATCTATGAACTCTAGCCTCTAGCTGTTCAGAGAGCCTCTTAAACTGAATGGTCCTATATGCCTATAAATAAAACTTCTTTTCTTCTGTTCATCTGTCTATTGCTAATTCAAAGGCCCCCATTATTGAACCTAAGTTGATAGAGGAAAAATTTTCTCTCCCCAAACGGGCAAAGAGAAAGGTATATCAATAGAGAGACAGAAAGTGCGTCTGTGTCGGCCTAGTGGTAGTGGGCTGGGGTGGGTACTGGGGAAAAAGGATGACTGCTAATGGGCAGGGAGTTTATTTTGTGGGTAATAAAAATGCTTCCAAACTGATTGATAATGGATGCTCAAACTGCACTCAGGGCCACTGAATTGTACTCTTTAAGTGGGCAAATTGTATAATATGGGAAGTGATGAAGTTTGGGATGATGGTGGGGTGGTCCAGAGGCAACAGCCAAGAAACAATTCTTGAAGACGTTTTTGGTGCAAAACGGTGATTTTATTAAAGCACAGGTATGAGACCTGTGGGCAGGGAGAGCTGCACGGGGGTCCTGTGGGTAACTCATTATACACCCTCAGGTTGGGAGGGGGTCAGGGATAGAGTCTCTGTGGAATTTTGGAAGCAAGGTTTGCAGGACTTTGAGGGGCTAGTTATTGCTAGGGAAACACCATTTATTACCATTTAATAAAACCTCAGTCATGAGATCCTTCAGCTGTATCAGGGGGCCATAAGCTAGGAATCCGGTTGCCAGCGTGTATCTTGGGGCAGTTGAGATAAAGGAAGTTGACTTATAGGATCATGGAGGTTGGGATAATGTTAAGCTAAGATTCTCTTTTGTTCCCAGCAAAGTGTCATCCTTGAGGCAACTGAGCTCCTAGAGGGAAGTCACTCTGCAGTCTCATGGACTTGTCAACGGGCTTTAAGCAGTAAGGGAATTTAATTTTTAATTTTCATTTGCCTTAGTTTCCCACATTACCATGGCAAGCACTTAAACCCTTTTCTTTTGTTCTCGAGTAGCCAAGAATGTCCGAGGAATATCACACATGTTCCCCCTGGCTGGGATGGGGGTAAGGGGTGCCAGTCTACATTCTGTCTCAGCTTGTCCAAACTCCCTCATCAGGAATTATATATCTCAATATAATGTTTTTAATTCTCTAAATCCTTCCTCTCAAATCCTCACCTTGTTTTTTCTACCAATCCTGGACTGTTGTATCATGATTCTTATTCAATCTTATCCTATGTCAACTCCCTGGTATTGAAAAAAAATTGCTTGAAACCAAACTTCACATTTTCAGTACATTTTGACTTATCCACCCCTCTGAGACACTGACAAAGCTTTGTCCAGGTGGGTGTTTCTCCATATTAAACTCAGTTTTGTCCTACTGACAAAAGGGGCTGGTTTGAGAGTCCGTTTGTATGTATATGTGTGTGTGTGTGTGTGTGTGTGTATATGTATGTGTGTGTGTGTGTTAAAATACATAATAAAAAACTTAGCATAGACACCATTTTTTAAGTTTTTTTATTTTGAGAGAGCAAGTGGGAGAGGGGCAGAGAGTGAGGGAGAAAGAATGCCAAGCTTCTCCCTGTCAGTGCCAGGCCCACTGTGGGGCTTGAACCCATGAACTGTGAGATCATGACCTGAGCCAGGTCAGATGCTTAATCAACTGAGCCACCCAAGCATCCCTAGCATATTCACCATTTCTAAGTGTACAGTTTGGCATTAAATACATTCACATTACTTACAACCCTCATCAGTATCTATCTCAAAAATTTTTTCATTATCCCAAACTAAAACTTCATAACTATGTAGCAATATCCACCACCCGCCCTCCCAGCCCCTGGTAACCACTATTCAGCTCTCTGCACTCTAGGTATCTAATCTAGGTGGAATCATGGAATATTTGATCTTCTGTGTCTGGCTTCTTTCACTTCGCATAACGCTTTCCAGGTTCGTCCAGGGAGCATGTGTTGGAATTTCATTCCATAAACCCCTAAATTCATCCACATTCAAAACCTCAATTTATAATCTTTATTCTTTTTTTTAAATTTTTTTATGGTTTTTTTTTTAATTTTTGAGAGACAGAGAGAGACTGTGTGAGCAGGGGAGATCAGAGAGAGAGGGAGACACAGAATCCAATCCAAAGCAGGCTCCAGGCTCTGAGCTGTCAGCACAGAGCCCGATGCAGGGCTCGAACCCACAAACCATGAGATCATGACCTGAGCCGAAGCTGGACGCCCAACCGACTGAGCCACCCAGGCGCCCCAGTCTTCTATCTTTTTCTCTGTTTCATCCTCCCCTTTAATTTCTGAAACACAAAGGTGATCTCATTCCTTCCATGTTTCCAATGCATTGGTTGTTTTTTTTTTAAGTAATCTCTACACCCAACATGGGGCTCTAACTCACTACCCCAAGATTAAGAGTCTCAACTGAGACTTCCAGATGCCAACTGAGCCAGCCACGTGCCCCTGATTCAAATGTTTTAATGTAAAAGTCAGGAAATGGCAAAGCATGGCTTGAAGCTTCAGCTTTCCCAACATTTAGAAGAATCAGAAGATTTTCCATGGAAATCCTGATTTCTGGCCTCTCTTGAAGGACTGTATCCTCTTGCAATAGTTCCTGCATTGCCAAATAGCAGCAACTACCCAGAGCCCAGTAACAACTTCCTCCCCGCAGTCCATCCTGCTCAGCAGGCTTCACGGGACCTGCAGACATGTTTGAACAGTTCTTTGGGTCTTTGGGAAAAAGACAAATTGTCTCCTTAGGCAGCAATAGGTAAAAATTAGACATCCAGGGATGCCTGGGTGGTTCAGTTGGTTAAGTGTCTGACTCTTGATCTCAGCCCAAGTTTTTTGGGTTTTTTGAGTGTTTGGGGTTTTTTTGTCTTTTTGCTTTTTTTTGAGCAGCAGGCAAAAGTTTATTGGAATATAAGATTAGAAAGGAAGAATAGAAAAATTCTCTTTACAGAGAGGGGACATTCGAAGGTGAATACCTCTCGAAGCTAAGGTCTTGATCTCAGGGTTGTGAGTTCCAGCCCTGGGAGTGAAGCGTACTTAAAAAAAAAAAAAGAAGAATTAGATGTTCGTATCACCTTGGTGTGATCTTCAAAGCAGTGCTGAGTGAAAACAAAATTAGAAGCAGGCTGAGATCTCTAGCGTATCATTTACGTAAATGAAAATTATGTACACATGATAAGACAATTCATGTTCTACAAGAATATCTTCAAATAAAACAATACCTATCAAATACATGGGAACATTTGTATAGAAAATATGGGGAAAAGGGGATGGAGACTGGGATACAGGGGAATGCAGAAAGGAAAACAAACAAACAAACAAAAAAAACAAACAAGCAAGGCTTTGCTCAGAGCAATGACGGTGGTGTACTTTGAGAAGTACAATGAATTTCATTAGCTCAGAGCAATGATGGTGGTGTACTTTGAGAAGTACAATGAATTTCATTAGCTGTAACTGATCAAAAAAAAAACTAAAACCAAGAAGCTAAAACTCCTTAGGAGTTTTTACACTACTTTCCATGATGGTCTGTGCTCACCTTACCAACCTCTCTTTCCTATCTCCCCTCCCAGGGGTTCTGTGCTTGTGGCTACCTTACCTGTCCCTCATCCTAAACCAGAATGGTAATTCTTCCTTTTGATCTGTAGAGATTTGATCAACTTTTCAAGAATCGACAAGGAATGTCGCTTTTTTAAGAACCCCTTCCCTGACACCTCCAGACAAGCAATAGAGACCTTCCTTGTGATTTGTCCCATATTCAACCTCAAATTACACTTTCATGTTGTTGTCATTATTTACATACAAATGTTTCCTGAATTAGCAAATGTCATATGTGTGACCCCTTTGAAAGCACTGACTAGTCACCAGCATGTCCTTAGCACTGTGTCAGGAATGGGTCCAAAGCAGATGCTTGATTAATGAATTGGGATCAGTGAAGCTTCTGGGTGGCTCAGTCAGTTAAGCGTCTGACTTTGGCTCAGGTCACAATCTCCTGAGTTTGAGCCCCTCACTGGGCTCTCTGCTGTCAGCACAGAGCCTGCTTTGATTCTCTGTCTCCCTCTCTCTTTGCCCCTTCCTTGCTCTCTGCTCTCTCTCTTTCAAAACTAAATAGACATTAAAAAATTATAATAATTTGGAATCACTGACCGTCATGAAGCAGAAGTCTCTCCAATTTTTGAAGACAATATAAAATAATAGTTGAATGTACAAATTTTGGGATAACATGGATCTATGTTTGGAATAGTTTCATCACTTATTACCTGTCTGTCCTTGGGCAATTACTTAACCCTCTTATATCTCTGTTCCTTATCTGTTAATTGAAAAAGAAATGACTGATAACATATCATTCTTATTGAGTTGACTTGAGCTTTAAATTAATCATTGAATGTAAAAATACAAGCCCCAGAGCACCTGGCTGGCTCAGTCAGTAGAGCATGTGCCTCTTGATTTCTGGGTGGTGAGTTCAAGTCCCACTTTGGGTATAAGCTTACTTTAAAACATAAAATAAAATAAATAAATAAAACACAAGCCCAGTTTCTACCACTTTGGAAGCCCTCAATGAATAGTAGTTATGATGATCAAGAATTTATTTTAGGGGCGCCTGGTGGCTCAGTCGGTTGAGTGTCTGGCTTCAGCTCAGGTCATGATCTCACAGTTTGTGGGTTTGAGCTCTGCGACGGGCTCTGTGGTGACAGCTCAGAGCCTGGAACCTATCTTTGGATTTTGTGTCTCCCTCTCTCTTTGAATCTCCTCTGCTCATGCTGTGTCTCTCTCTCTCTCTCTCTCTCTCTCTCTCTCTCTCTCTGTCTCTCTCTCTCTCTGTCTCTCTCAAAAATAAATAAAAAACATTTAAAAATTTTTATTTTAGTTCGAGTAAATAAAGTAAACCTTCTACTGTGTCATTACAAATTGCTGCCTGATAGACATTGTAATCTATTATCTGTAACACCTTTTAATGGCTGAAATACATTTTCACTGGTTTATTTGTGTAGGGGATTTTTGCCAACTGAATTTGGGCTCCTTCTTGCTATTTACCTATGAACCTTGTGACGAAGAATTCTAGAATACCCAATTCCAATTATGGCCAAAGAGGCATTTTTCTCATTAAACTCACACATTTAATTGGGCATTTAGACCATTTAAACTTAATGGAATTACTGCCATGACTAGACGTAAACCTAACATCTTAGTTTTCGTGTTCCACCCCTACCCTTTTCTACCATCCTTGGATTAACTGAGTCTGTTTAAATTTCCATCTTATACCCCTCGTTGGCTTATTAAACATAACTCTTTAGTTCATTATTTTACTGGTTGCTTTATGGTTTCCAGTCTCCCTCTTTAACTTGTCACAGTCAACCTTTAAGTAATATTGTATTGCTATACATTTTAAGAAGCTTAAAAAATATATGTTCATTTGTCTTTTCCTGGGTTTTGTACTACCAACTACATTTTACTTCTACACACAATATAAACCTCCAATTATTATTATTTTTGCCTTAAACAGTTCATTATTTTTTAAAGACATCTAAAATTTTTTTAAATCTTTTATACACCTGTATGCCATTCAAACAGCTCTTCATTCCTTTGTGTAAATCTGAGTTTCTACCTGATATAACTTTCTCTCTTCTGGAAGAACTTCCTTTAATATTTCTTGTAGCGTAGGCCTTCTGGTGATGAATTCTTTTACCTTTTTTATTTCTGAGAAAGTCCTTATTTTACCTTTAAAAATGTATTGAGATGAGATTCATATAGCCTGAAAATCATTTTAATTTTTTTAATGCTTATTTATTTTTGAGAGAGAGAGAGACAGAGACAGAGACAGAGCATGAGTGGAGGAGAGGGGGAAGAGAGAGGTGGAGACGTAGAATCCAAAGCAGGCTGCATGCTCCAAACTGTCAGTACAGGGCCCAACACGGGACTCGAACCCAAGAACTGCAAGAGCATGTCCTGAGCCGAAGTCAGACACATAGCCAACTGAGCCACCCAGGTGCCCCTAACCTAAAAATCATTTTAAAGGGAACAATTGCGTGGCACATGGTACATTCAAAATGTCATGCAGCTACTACCTCCATGTAGTTCCAAAACATGTCCATCTGTCCCCAATAAAAGACCGTACCCATTAAGTAGTTGCTTCTCATGCTTCCTCCCTCCAGCCCCTGGCAACCATCAATCTGCATTGTATCTTTATAGATATTTCATATAAAGAAAATTATTGCAATCTGTTCCTTTTGTAACTATCTTTTTTCACTTAGCATTATGTTTTGAAGTTTATCTGCTTGTAGCATGTATCAATACTTCATTCCTTTTCATGACTGAATACGTTGTATGCATATGTCACCCTTTGTTTCTCTATTCTTCCACGGATGCACATTTAAGTTGTTTCCACCTTTTGACTATTGTGAATCATGCTGCCGTGCACACTCATGTGCCTGTATTT
>NC_043710.1:88648025-88654881 GCF_006229205.1 Suricata suricatta | reverse complement strand
CTTTTTTCACTTAGCATTATGTTTTGAAGTTTATCTGCTTGTAGCATGTATCAATACTTCATTCCTTTTCATGACTGAATACGTTGTATGCATATGTCACCCTTTGTTTCTCTATTCTTCCACGGATGCACATTTAAGTTGTTTCCACCTTTTGACTATTGTGAATCATGCTGCCGTGCACACTCATGTGCCTGTATTTGTTTGCATCTCTGTTCTTTTATGTCACATTTATTTTGAAAAGTATTTTGCCAGGCATAGAATTCTAGGTTGACAGTTATCCCCTTTGAATACTTTAAAGATGTTGCTCCATTCTAATATGGTTTGCATTGTTTCCGTCATTCTGATCTCTGATCTCTTTTTATTCTGACAGCTTTTAAGCTTTTCTCCTTATCACTGGTTTTAAGCGATTTGATTATGACGTGACTTGGTGTACTTTCTTTCCTGTTTCTTGTGATTGAGTGTCTTAGATCTTTGGGTTTATAATTTCCATCAAATTTGGACATTTTCAGCCTCCTCACCTCAGTCTCCTTTAGCACTCTTAATGCATGTACTCTATTTAATTTTTTTTAAGTTTATTTTATTTATTTATTTATTTATTTATTTATTTATTTATTTAGAGAGCAGGGGAGGGGCAGAGAGAGAGAGACTTCCCAGCAGGCTCCATGGTGTCAGCACAGAGCCCAGTTCTGGGCTGGAACTCACAAACTGTGAGATTATGACCTGAGCTGAAATCAAGAGTCGGACACTCAATCGACTGAGCCACCTGGGCACCCCAATACATGTACTTTAGATGCCTTGAACATGTCCCTGGCCCACTGATATCTCTTTTTCATTTTGGATATTTTCTTTTGTGTGTCTTTAAATTCATCATTTTTTTCTTTCATAGTGCCTAATCTGCTGTCATTCCATAAAATATGTTTTTCATCTCAGACATTGTGGTTTAAATCTCTAGAAGCTTGATCTGCCCCTTTCTAATATTTTCTACATCTACTTAACGGACTCAGTTTCCTTTCTACCTTGTGGAATACAACTGCAATAACTCTGATGTTCTTATTTATTCTATCATTTGTGCCATTTGTGGATCTGTTACTATTGATAGTTGTTCTCATTATGCATTACATTTTCCTACATTTTCACATGTGTAGTCATTTTTTATTAAATGTCAAACAGTATGAAGATTTCCTTTTGGGGAGTTGGATAGTTTTGTATTCATATACATATTTCATTTATTTATTTTTTTTATTTTAGAGAAAGAGTGAGCGGGAGAGGGGCAGAGCGAGCGAGTGAGAGAGAGAGAGAGAGAGAGAGAGAGAGAGAGAGAGAGAGAATCTTAAGCAGGCTCCACGCTCAGTGTGGAACCTTATGTTCCCATGACCCTGGGATCATGACTGAGCTGGAATCAAGAGTCAGACGCTCAACTGACTGAGCCACCCAGGCACTCCTCCTTTACATACTCTTGAGCTTTTTTCTGGGATATAGTAGACATACTTGGAACAGTTTGGTACTCTCTTTCAAGGATGAGGACAGCTTTTAAAGTGTGTTAGGTAGGAAAGGCACAGCCTTTAGTGAGGGCTGGCTTTTGCCATTACTGAGGCCATGTCTTTCTGGGCATTATTCTACCCTATGTCCTTTAATTATCAAGTTCTTTCCCTTCTGGCTGGTGGGAACACAAAGTCTTCTTAGCTCTTTTCGAGGTCCAGGGACTATTTCCTCTAGTCCTTTTGGGTGGCTCTTCCTTACATTCGAGTAGTTTCCTCATATTTGTGCCCTGACGTGTGCTCAGCTGAACCCACCAGGAGCCTCTCTGCACCTCACTGGAGCCTCTCTATCCCTCCCTATCTCTTCCCTCTCTAAAGCTCTGCCCTGTGAACTCTAGCCACCTGTGCCTCCCGGGACCCCCAACTCCAGCTACTACCCTCAGGGAGCCTGCTAGGTTCACCTGGATTTCTGCAGTCTGTGTTACAGCCTCCATACAGTAAGATGGGTCCCTAGTAGGCTCACCTCAGTTGTTTCTGCCACTCTCAGGGATCATTGTCCCACATCGCCTGACGTCTGATGTCTGCAAACTATTGTTGCATGTATATGGTCTCTTTCTGTAGTTGTTTCACAAGAAAGGGTGACTCTTACTACATGTTGGCTGGAATGGAAGCCTCCCTTCCACATAATTTAATTCAATTCTTAATTACTCTGTGGTAGACACTTATTACAGATGAGGCATCTGAAGCTTGGAGAAATGAATAACCTCACACAGAGGTTTGCATTGTATATGACCCGTGGGCAGTAAGACAAAAACAAGCAAGCAAAAGATACAAAAAACCCGCCTGATGGAATAAATCAAGAACTGTGCAAAAATCCTCTGGATCCCCAATCCTGTGCCCCTTCTGTCCCACCACTACCTTGAGGCAGTGTTTTTCAGGGTTAAGTCCTCCTGCACTACAATCACCTAAAGGGCTGGTGTAAAGTGCCTGCTTCTGGGTTTCATCCCTGATACAAATATCAGGTGTGGCTCCTTAGAATGTGTATTTCTAGGGGCACCTGGTGGTGTCTCAGTCAGTTCAGTATCCAACTTCAGCTCGGGTCATGGTCTCACCGCCCCACGATGGGCTCTTTGCTGACAGCTCAGAGCCTGGAGCCTGCTATAGGTTCTGTGTCTCCCTCTCTTTCTGCCCCTCCCCTGCTTGTGCTCTTTCTCTCTCTTTCTCAAAAATAAATAAATAAATGTTAGGGGGAAAAAGTGTGTGTATTTCTAACAAATTTTTTATACCTTGCCGTAAGAAATAGACAAGGTTCCACAAGAACTTTTGATTTTATCCTTTCTCAAGTCTCTCCAAGAATTTTTCTCTAGTTTCTCTTTCTGGTGTCTTCACCTTTCCTCTGTATTTGACCCTTTTCTCTTAGAAAAAAAAATTCCATTTTCTCCCAAGCTAAAAAAATAAAAAAGGCTCTTTTAGTTCTAGTTACCTAATGCCAGAGCCCTTCTCTTTCATACTTAAGCTTTTCTTGATGAAAGCTTTTGAACTGAAGTGTAACGTATATACAGAAAAAGCAGAAATTTTAAGTGCAGAGTTCAGTAAGTTTTCTAAGTGAACCCATCCATGTAACTCCCACCCATATAAATAAATAGAACATTACCAGCAACCCAAATGTCTTCATATCCCTTCCCCTTTCCTTCCCAAATGTGACCATCATTTCTAACACCTTGATTTGTTTTGCCTGATTTTTGCTTTTCTATAAGTAGAACTGTACAGTATGATACTCTTGTGTTTGGATTCTTTTGCCTAATTTAATATTTATGAGATTGATCCATTTTCATTCATACAGTACTCTACCTTATAAATATGTTAAAATTTTTTAATCCATTTACTGTTGATATATGTGTTAGTTGTTTCCAGAATTTGGCAGTTGGAAATAGGGCTGCTATGAATATTCCCTGTATATCTTTTGGCAAACTGTGAAGTGAGAGGAAGCACAGTCTACAAAAGCACCCTTATTTCTGACACCACTTCCAAGTTCAGGAGTTCCCAGGACCTCCCCTAGTTTCAATAATTTTCTAGAAAGACTCACAGAACTCATTAAAAGCTACTATGCCCCTGGCTTCAGTTTATCCTGCTGCATTTCTTTCTTTTTTATATATAAAAGGTTTTATTTCTTAATGTTTATTTATTTTTGAGAGAGAGAGAGAGAGAGAGAGAGAGAGAGAATACTAAGCAGGCTCAAACCTATGAACAGTGAGATCATGACCTGAGCCAAAATCAACAGTCAGGTGTTTAACTGACTGAATTACTCAGGCACCACCTCGAAGGTTTTATTTTTTAAGTAATCTCTACACCCAACATGGGGGTTGAAACTTACAACCCTGAGATCAAGACTCACCTGCTCTATGGACTGAATAGCCCCAATGCTGCTTCATTTCTGTGTGCTCCCCTGGGTGATCTCTTCTACTTCTGTCATTTCAACTATCGTCTATATGCCAACAACTCCTAGATCTGTATTGTTACCCACTTCTCCCCTGTGAGTCCAGATCCAGTTGCCTACTGAAATATGTCCACTTGTGTATATCTGGCAGGCATCTGGAACTCAATATATGTAAAACTGAATTTGTCTTCTTCCATGATTTCTACCTCTCCTGCATTTCTAATGTCAGTTAATGAACTTTCTATCCATCAGGTTAGCCAACCTAGAAACATAGGAGCATTCCTGTGCCCTTCTTCTCTCTACCTCTTCACCTAACCACCAAGTCCTTAAGTTACTTCCTTCTTGTCTCCAGACTGTTTTCCTGCAGATTCAGGCTTTATCACTCTGCCTTTGAATAATGGAAACAACCAGCATCCTACCTCCACATTCATTACTGCCAATTTTGTTTGCTTCAAAGCCGTGTGTCTTCATGTTATCAGAGGGAATCTTTCATAAACATAAATATGATCATATCATTTTCCTCCAAGTTCCTCACCAGTTCCTTGCCATCCCCAAGATGGTGTCCAACCTTCATGGGATGACATAAAAAGCTATGATGTAACTGCCTATTTCAACTTCTATTGATTTATTCACTTGTTCTTTCAACAAATATTTGAGTACCTACTCCAGTGCTAGCCACACTGGGGACATGAAAAAGAACAAAGTAGTGATGGTCTTCCCCTAGATTAATAGGGTAAACAGATAATTAAATACATAATTATAATTTAGCAGGATGACAACTTGGTAAGTTCCAGGTGTTCCAGGAGCTCAGAGAAGGACTGGGGGGTAATTGTGAGGGGTTTCACAGAGATGTGGTGGTGAGAAGGATTTTCCCAGGAGGAGGGTGTGCATGTGTGTGGAGGGGACAGAAAGAGGTGGAGGGAATGTCATATGAAGATCTGGAATAAAGAGAAACATTGGTGTGTTTTAGGAATTATGACTGAAATATAGAGTACAGAGAGACATGTGATAAAAGTGATATGTAGGCACAGGTCCACAGAGTCTTTATAAACCATTATAAAGATAAAGAGTTTAGGTTCTGTCCTGATGGGAATGGGAGCCACCAAGGGGTTTTAGGCAGGGAGAAGTATAATCAGATCTCCTTTTTCTAAAAGCTCTATCTGCTATGGGGGGAATGGGTTAGCATGAACTGACTGGAGGCAGGAAAACTTTTACAATAATTTAGGTGAAAGGCAACGGTGGCACTGGAGATGGATCCAAGGGTGGGTTTGAGAGATTTTTAGGGGAATGGAATCAAAGCTACAGTTGACCCATGAGCCACGGGGTTCCCCTTATGTGTGGATTTTCTTTGATAAATACAGTACACTACTGTAAATGTATTTTCTCTTTCTTATGATTTTCTTAGCATTTTCTTTTCTCTAGCTTACTTTATTACAGTGTAGTATTGAATACACATAACATGAACAGTCTATTAATACATATTTTGTATGTTATCAATTAGATTTCCAGTCAACTGTAGGTTATTAGTGGTTGGATTCCCAGGGCCCTGGGATCATGACCTAACTTGAAATCAGGAGTCGGCGGCTTAACCAACTGACTCAACCAGGTACTCCGGATTGCTTATTTTAATCAAAATAAAATTCCAAAAGAAAAAAAAGTCATTCCTGTGTAATAAACAGTTGAAGAGATTTACTCCTTTGTGGACAAAAAGAACCCTTAGGAATGCCTCCTTTTTGTAATGACTTCAGTAGTGGAGTAAATAAAGCAATAGATGTATGAGATAGGGAAACTTGAGTGCATATTCCTAGATTTGTATTGAGAGATGATGAGATTATTGGAACAAGAAAAGAGATTCCTCCCTTCAGGAATTTACATATATAAATTCTAGGTTGGCCTTTTATTTTGCAGTTTCCCTTCTGAATGCTTCATTCCCTTCTTGTTAGTTTCCACTTCAAGTATCCTCTTTCTTGAAGAGAAGTGAAGGTTTCAGCAGGCTTGGGGGTAGGGGGCTGGCTTATTATGACATGGGGCTGGAAGCCTGGCCAGGGAGAAGAGGTGGACCACTCCCAGCCCACTTAACTGGAAGAGAGTTAGGGGACCTGGGCTTTGCTTTACCACTGACCTTGAGTGAGTCACCTGACACATGGGCTTAATGGTCCACAAATAGGAGGTTGCACTAAACAGCTCCT
Source organism: Suricata suricatta (assembly GCF_006229205.1). Classification (NCBI taxonomy): domain Eukaryota; kingdom Metazoa; phylum Chordata; class Mammalia; order Carnivora; family Herpestidae; genus Suricata; species Suricata suricatta. Next base: position 88,648,777 of record NC_043710.1, on the reverse strand, counting down.
AGTGTAAAAATCTGATTCTATAGGTGATCTTAGCACTAGCAGCTCTAAGCACAGTTAGAGGTAAACGAAAATAGGAAGTGAAAAGAAGAGAAGAAATAGGAAGTGAGATATAAAAGGCTTGGAATAGAAGAGGAAAAGGTTGTAGGTGAGGCTGAATGTGGATCCCAAGGAATTGCCATCCCTGGGGTAAAAATGGATTGGTGGTGATGGAGACGAAAAGGTTTTATTTCACTTTATTTTAAAAATTTTAATATCAACCATCACTTTGCCATCAGAGTATACACCTAATGCAGCCGAACTGCATACCTAATTGCCCTATTTGTTCCTAACGATCTTGAATTAAACCCATCTTGCTTAGTACCCTTTGGTTACAGAAATCTGTAACCAGATAAACCAAGGTGACCTCTATTTCGTTCTCCTGTTGTTAGGCTATGTAGAGTTTTAGAAGGACAAGCAATCATGCAGGAGTAAAGTAGGGAGGGCAAAAGACAGGTTGAGGTATCGGGCAGGACTGATGGAAGAAATCGGTCTGGGAAGCCTAGGCGCCCCCGCAGGCGGCGCGGGAAGGACGGGGCCCAGCTCAGGGACTGCATTTCCCAGGCTCAGCCGCCCCACGTGGCCACGCCCCCTCCGGGCCGCGGCCACTCCCCCTCCGCCCGGGGCTGCGCGGCGTGGCTCGGCTGTCTCCGCTCGGCTCGGCGCCCGCCCGACTTCCCAGCGTCCCTGTGCGGCCCGGGCATGCCCAGTGCGGG
>NC_043710.1:88549585-88647925 GCF_006229205.1 Suricata suricatta | reverse complement strand
GGGGTTCGGGAACCCTCGCAGGAAGGTGCGGGCCCGAGTGGAGTAGGGCCGGGGCGCGGGACGCAGCCCACCGCACGGCGCGAGACGCTGCCCCAGGTGCGGCGCGTCTGTGTTTAGCTCTGCGTGTGACCGGAGGTGAGCGTGCTCCGCACCTCGTGCACTGCTGGGTTGAGGGGGAGACTAGTTTCCGGTCGAAATTGGCAAGGAGCCACGGCGGAGACGCGTCCGACTCTGAGTGGACTCGAGGCAATCCGTGGAGCCCCGGTGAGAAGTGAGGATGCCCACCTTTTCTGTACCTGGTTGTGGGCTAGGACAGCTTCCTGCTTTCTGGGCTTGGGCTTGGTGGCTTAGAAATGAAAGGACAGGACTGTGCCTGGAGTAGATGCTTAATAAATTCTAATAACTGCTGGGAATCTAATGGCCATCTGTAGATCCAGGTTCAAGAGAAGTAGTCAAGGGATGCTCGTGTTAAACTAATTGCAAAGCTTAAGGAAAAACAAGTCTCGACGGAGGGTCAGAATACCAGGGTTTTGAAGTTCGCCGTTGCCTTTTATTTACTGTGATCTTGGGCAAGCCGTTTAACTTCGGAGACTCAGTTCCTCCAGCTGTAAAATAATGAGAACCAGATCCATCTTCTTTCCTTCCAGCTCCGTTGTAAAATTCCTCCTGTGTGGTCTTAAATTGTTGCAAGTTCTGTTTTTCTCCCCGCTTCAGCTTTTTATCAAACTGGGCAATTCACCAAGAATTCCTGATGGAAGGCTGTTAGGGTGGGTCTCTGTGGAAAATTGAAGTGACTTGTCCTACCAAGGCTGCTGTTGGTCACTAGGTAACCTGCCACTCGTCTTGCGGAAGCCAGGTGTTCTTGGCCACGCTTCAGATAACACAGCTGTACTACTGGACTATATCTGCCTTGCTTTCATGCTCTTCCCTTGTCTGTTGTGCTATGAGAAATCCAAAGCGATTGGCTTCCTTAAACTCCCAAGCTAGTTCATTCTTTAGTGGGGTTGTGTTTATTTTACTTACTTATTTTTTAAATGTTTTATTTGAGAGAGAGCAGGGGAAGGTCAGAGAGAGGGAGACCCAGAATCTGAAGACAGGCTCCAGGCTCTGAGCTAGCTGTCAGCACAGAGCCTGACATGGGGCTTGAACCCACGAACCTCGAGATCATGAACCTCGAGATCATGCCCTGAGCCAAAGCTGGCTGCTCAACCGACTGAGCCACCCAGGCGCCCCTAGTGGGATTGTGTTTATGTAGAAGTGACCATTTTCATGTTAACACCTTGTATGCAAAAGACCTATGGAGAATTTTAAGATCTTTAATTTATAGGTGAGGAAGTAGCTGGTGAAGAGTAAGTCCATGATAGTCTTTACAAAACTAGTATCATGTATCATCACCGAGCAGTTACTTTTCACCTGGCAGCAAGTTAATCCTGTCACTCAGGTGTTTTTGTTTTCAATTGGGAATATTAACAGAAGTTTCTAGAGTAAGAAACTTCTGAAGTAATGGGATTTGACCCCAGGAGCAGATGGTACGTCTGGTGTTGTGAAAGTTGCCTTCCTACCACTGTGTTCCTTGTTCTTCTGGTTCTGGGTGGCACTAGTCCACTTGGGTCAAAGTCTAGTCTGAAGTGGTTATATACATGATGGAAAATGTGCTATGTTTTGAAAGTTGAGTTTTGTCCAAGATGCTTGTGAAATTCATAATTTTTGAAGCTAGATTTCTCATTCACCTGAGAAATACATAAAATGAGAGAGCTATAGTGTTTCTGTTTTAATTCTTTTTTAATGTTTATTTTATTTTTGAGACAGAGACAGTGTGAGCAGGGGAGGAACAGAGAGAGAAGGAATCAGCACGTGAAGCAAAGCTCCAGACTCTGGGCTGTCAGCACAGAGCCTGATGCAAGGCTCGAACTCACAAACAGTGAGATCATGACCTGAGCCAAAGTCGGATGCTTAACCGACTGAGCCACCCAGGTGCCCTTAGAAAGCCATAGTGTTTAAAAGATTGTTTATATACATGAACTTTTTTGACCTAGTTTATAATCCACTGTTTCTTGCATGCTTATTAAAATTGTGTGTGTGTGTGTATGTATATATTTATTTAAAAAATTTTTTTTACATTTATTTATTTTTGAGAGACAGAGACCAAGCACAAGGGAGGGCCAGAGCAAGAGAGAGAGACAATCCAAACTCCAGGCTCTGAGCTGTCAGCACAGAGCCCAACGCGGGGCTCGAACTCACAAACTGTGAGATTGTGTCCTGAGCCGAAGTCAGGTGCTTAACCAACTGAGCCACCCAGGCACCCCAATATATGTATACATTTAAAGTTGAAAACAGGGAGGCCTATTTGGTGATCTAGGTGGGCAGTTTCACACTGTACCTTAAGCTTACTTGTAAACCAGAAGGCCCTGTGCATGAAATGCATATTTAGTAATTTTTGCTAGAACTTTTTCATCTTGCTCTTGTATTTTCATTCAAGTGTTTGAGGTTAGACATCAAGCATAAATATTGCTTAAGAGGATACCAGAATGTTAGTATTGCTCACCAAATCCTCAAGTATTTGGGATGTGTAGGAGGGATTGTTAGGGACATCAAGGCCCATAGAGGAGACTCTGGTCTAAGAGCACACTTACTCCATATAAAAGTGAAAGAGTGGGGCGCCTGGGTGGCTCAGTCGGTTGAGTGTCTAGCTTCGGCTCAGGTCATGATCTCGCAGTTTGTGGGTTCAAGCCCCGCGTCAGGCTCTGTGCTGACAGCTCAGAACCTGGAGCCTGTCTTCCGATTCTGTGCCTCTTTCTTTCTCTGACCCTCCCCTGTTCACGCTGTCTCTCTCAAAAATAAATAAAACATTAAAAAAAAAGTGAAAGAGTAGGAAGTAACCTAAAATTTGTATTGCTTGGGACACCTGGGTGGCTGCCAGGTCACGCATGATTTCACGACTGTGCGATTGATCCCACATCCAGCTCCAAACTGAGCATGGAGCCTTCTTGGGGTTTCTCTCTCTCTCTCTCTCTCTCTCTCTCTCTCTCTCTCTCTCTCTCTCTCTCTCTCGGCCCTCCCCTGCTCACGTGGTTACTTTCTCAAAGTAAACATTAAAAAAAAAAAAGTGGCGTTGCTTTCAGGTTTCCCCGTTATAGGCGTACTTAGTATCTCTGTGTTAGTATCTCTGGGAGTGCCCGACTCTGCTGCCCTCCTAGTAGAGCTGTAAGTGCATGGAAAACATCATCACGTAGAAATATATACACGAAGTAACTTATCGGTAAGATAACTGTTGCCCCATTATGCTCCATCTGTTTCCAGGTCCTTCATGATGAAAGATTTTGAGACGCTTCTCTCTCCTTTGTGTAATTGGTAGTGGGTGGCGAAGAGATGGCTGACAGCGTCAAAACCTTTCTCCAGGACCTTGCCAGGGTGAGTATGTCGTCAAGTCATGTCTTGATCTTTTTGCTACAGGGACTGACTAGGAAATCCTTTAGGTTTTTTGGGGGGAGTTTTTATTACATTTGTTGGGTTCTTCACATACAGGTTTTCATTCTCATCCTTACTACGCAGGAGATTAAGTATGATTTTGCACCTTCCAGAAGCTTGGGAGACCTATTTAGTGCATGTCTCTAGTGTTGGAACCTTGGTCAGTTTGGCTCCAGAGCCTTTTCTTTAAAAAAAAAACTTTTTAGTGGAGTACTGAGAACAAACCGAGGGCTGATGGGGGAGGGGAAGAGGGGTGATGGGCATGGAGGAGGGCACCTGTCGGGATGAGCACTGGGTGTTATGTGGAAACCGACTGGACAATAAAGTATAAAAGAAGAAAAACTTTTTAGTAAGGGCGCCTGGGTGACTCAAGTCAGTTAAGTGTCCAACTTTGGCTCAGGTCATAATCTCGCGGTTTGTGAGTTTGAGCCTCGTGGCAGCCCTGTACTGATAGCTCAGAACCTGGAGCCTGCTTCGGATTCTCTCTCCCTCTCTCTCTGCCCTTCCCCAGCTTGTGCTCTGTTTCTCTCACTCTCAAAAAATGAAAAAAACATTAAAACAAATAAAAAGCTTTTTATTTTGGGGGCACCTGGGTGGTTCAGTTGTTAACCATCTGACTTTGGCTCAGGTTATGAGCTCACATTCATGAGCTCGACACCGTGTTGGGTGAGCATGAACCCTGGCTCAGGTGACTCCCTTTTCTCTCTCTCTCCCCCCTCCTATTTTCTCTGCCCTCATGCGATTATCTCTCTCTCTCTCTGCCCCTCCTCACTTTCTACCTCTTTCTCTCTCTCAAAAAAAGAAGAGTATATTGATACTTATAATAATAAAAAATAATTAAAAAAAACACCTTTTATTTTAGAATAATTTTAGACTTACAGAAAAGTTGCAAGATAGTACCAAGAGTTGCCCTATATTCTCACCAGCTTCCCCTAATGTTATTTTATGTAACCTTGGTCCACTGGTCAAAATTAAACAGTGAACATTGATACAGTACTATTACCTAAACTACTTTTTTCACATTTGCATCACAGAACCTATTTTCTCGCCATTCCACCTGGTGCAGATGATGATACTCTAGGAAAATATCGTGTAAAGATCTGTCGAGGACTTAGTAATCCAAATTAACCAAGAGTACACAATTCCGTCGTAGTAGATGTCTGAGACTTAATGCCTTGGTTGTGGCCCATGTAAGATGTATTCCTGAGCAGGGGAGAGGCCCATTCAAATGGGGGTTGGGGAGGGGGGCCGGGGGGGTCCTTCCTCAATGGGAGTGCTTAGAAGTTTATTATAGTTTTGAGTAAAAGAGGGGGAATTGGAGTATCTCAGAAGGATCAAAGAGACTTCATGCAATGAGATCTACTTTTAATACTTTTACCTCCTCATCTTGCCATTCTTGTGCTATAAAATTTCAGCCCCGGATCAGGTCTACCATGTACTGTGTAATGTTTGTCCGGTAGACTGTCAGCCTTTCAGAGGTGGGGATCCTGTCATCCTCTGAGCACAGACAAGCCCACAGCCATCTGCGCTCAACTCCCTTAAATATTTAAACAATTGGTGGAGGATTTAGAAGTTAAAAACAAAATAAGACCAGTAAATCAAAGATCAGGTGCACACTGTCAGGTTATGCTGTCAGTGGTTGGTATGTAACCATTTGCCCATTCCTGTTTTTATGTACCCTGGCAGTTACCTTTAAAGTTTGTTTAGCTAATAACAATAGGTAAAGATGCCATTTTTGAGTCCAGCTTGGTCTTTGCTTCCAGAATGTCTTTTTTTTAATTAACCACCTTTGTGAGGTTGACTCTCCCAGTGCTACCATTCTACCCTAGAAATAAACCTGTTGGGGCACATATTTTAAACTTTTTTTGTTGTTGTGTTTTTGATTGTATACTCTTCCTGCTAACTTACACATTACTTGAGCATTTTTACATGACCAATATCTAACTCATTGAAGATGCTTAATATGTGGGTGGGTGGTGGGTGGATGGATGGATGGATGAATGAATGAATGTAGATTTTGGAACTGGGTGATAAGCAATTTTGGAGGTTGTAGCACTAACAGAAACTTTTCTGCCATTGGAGCTCTTCCAATATGGTCGGCAGGAGCCTCTCTGTCACTGTCTTAATGGACTTCGCCTTCTCCCACTTCATGCACTCTTTAAGGACATGTTTTTCTCCAGCTGTACCGCCATGTTGTCTCTGGCTTATGTGGCATGCTCTTACCCTGCGGCTATTCACATTTTATAGTAATGATTTCTTTGTGTCTTTTTCCAACTATGGTCCAGTCTCTGGTCCCGTCTAGACCAGTGTTTAATTTGTCCTTGGTATCATCAGAGCTTAGCGCAGGATAGAGGACTAGAGGCCTTTGGTTAGTACTGAGAGGCCAGGGGAGGTTGACCAGGCTTTGTCGTCTTACACGTGGAGGGATTGGAAAGCCATTGTTTTGCGACCATGTTCTTCAAGCTTGGTTTGAGCAAGAATTGTGAGTACTAAATCTAGGGGAGAGCTTGATGAGCAGGATACTTGCCTGGTGTCAGCACTGACTGCCCACCCATAGCTGATTTAATTCTAAGACGAAAAGTTTGCAACCATGCAGTGGAGAAGATGAACAGTGCCTTGACTGAGTATGTAAAATTAACATGATTGGCAAGATGTCATGTGTCTCTGGATGAAATACAGAAGGGAAGGGCACACCAGCACGTAAGTGATAGTCCTGCCCAAAATGGGGTAGCCTGGGTCTAATTGTGAATTCCCTAAATTGAGGGAATAGCCTGAAATAATTGGCCTCTGTATTTCAAAAAGAAAGACAGGCTGAGGAGCTGTTTCTGACTGAAAGAAGCTGAAGAGACATGACAGCGAAAGGTGGTGAATTATTCTGAACTGATTTCTGACACATGAAGGGTAAACATGCTGTAGGGGACAAGTATTTCAGTATTAAATTTCTCAAATTGGTAACTTGTGGTTATATGGAAGAATATCATTCTTAGAAATACACATTCTGATACAGGAAAAATGTGTATAACCGTAAATAATTAGTTTACCGCGTTTGTTACTACGTCGCAAATCTGTATCGTTCCAGTTTTAGTATATGTGCTGCCGAAGCGAGCACTACGTCGCAAATCTGGAGAAAGGATATTTGGAAGATCTATTTTTACAACTGCTAAAAAATTTGAGTTATATGAAAAGATTAAGGCTCCCTTAAGTCAGGTAGCAGAGAAAGTTCAATAGTTTCCACTGTTACTGACTTTATGTAATTTGGGAACGTTTCCTGATGGGGATTCCTCCCTCTTTAATGCAGGGAATCAAAGACTCCATCTGGGGAATTTGTACCATCTCAAAGCTAGATGCTCGGATACAGCAAAAGAGAGAGGAGCAGCGTCGAAGAAGGGCGAGCAGTGTCCTGGCACAGAGGAGAGCTCAAAGTATAGAGAGGAAGCAAGAGAGGTAAGGGGGGCGGGGCTGATGTCAGAAGATGTCTGAGGGGGGAGGACACTTCAGGAGGTGACTGGTCCTTAGTGTAGAATAGGGTAGACCTTATATAGTTACTTGGAGTTTCAGTACCTCCTTTGTTTTTTGTGCTTTTCCTCCAGAAAAATGTTACGGGGACTCTTTTACCCCACACATTGAATTAAACTAGGGTCTACCAATAATGCTTGCTCAAAATGTCATGGTGTTTTGGGGCATCTGGGTGGCTCGGTTGTGTCCGACTCTTGAGTTTGGCTCAGGTTGTGATCTCAGGGTTGTGGGATCGCGCCCCTCCTCCATAAATAAATAAATAAATAAATAAATAAATAAATAAATTTTTAAAAATTTAAAAAAAGAATGCAGAGATTTATGCAAACTAACATTTAAAAAATAATGTCATGGTGTTTAAAAAAGACAGAACAGTGAATAAGAGAACTGCAAAAAAAAATTACAAGAAAATCTCTCCTAGAAATAGTTTTCTTTAATGTTTATGTATTTTTGAGAGAGTGCGCAGGAGAGAGTGTTCCCATGAGATTTGAGGAGAGGCAGAGAGAGAGGGAGACAGATTTCTGCAGCAGGCTCTGCACTGACAGCAGGGAGCCCAATGCAGGGCCCGAACTCAGAAACCATGAGATCATGACCCAAGTCAAAGTCGGACATTTAACGGCTTGACCAACTGAGCCATTCAGGTCTTCCTAGAAATATTTTTAACCATTTCTCATTGCCACTGGGAGAGCATTGGGAGAACAGTAGGTGCTAGAAAAATAATGGTAACCACCAAAAGGTATAAAGTGGAGAGTGACTGAATGATGATTTAGAAATAGCCTGTGTGCCTTTTGAACTGAATACATGTGGTCTTTTCCAGTGAGCCACGTATCGTTAGTAGAATTTTCCAGTGCTGTGCTTGGAATGGTGGAGTATTCTGGGTGAGTTTTTTCCTCGAATGCCAGGTGCCTTGTAAGCATCTTCACCTTATTGCTCTGTTGAATAGTTGTCAATTCTTTTCTTGAAACAGAGAAATAGCTTTCACCTACTGATACAGGCTTAAGACCTTAACTGGGACTCTGTGCATCTGCAGTGATTTTATTTCCACTCAAAGAACACTCGTGTGTAAATGTCAGGGATAGCCCTGTGAATATACACTTTTGTTATTTATTTTTATGTATTATGTATTTATTTAAAACTTTTGTTAATGTTTATTTACTTTTGAGAGACAGAAAATGAGCAGGGATGGGCAGAGAGAGCGAGGGAGACACAGTTCAAAGCAGGCTCCAGGCTCTGAGCTGTCAGAACAGAGCCCAGCACAGGGCTTGAACCCACAAATTGTAAGATCATGACCTGAGCCAAAGTTCCGGATGCTTAATCGACTGAGCCACCCAGGCGCCCCTACACTCTTATTTTTAAAAAAACGACTCATTCACAAGTGTTAATGTTAGAGGTAACAGTTTCTCTTGACATGGGGCATTTTGGAGAAGAGCAGCTATAGAAGATTAGAAGGGAAAGGCAGAGGACAAGGGCAAGGTTATCCTTGCACGTGGTCTTATCGTTCTGCTAGAATTGATGACTATTGAAAACCCACACCAGAAAATGTTGCCTAGGGTTAACTGAGAGCCAACATGGGCTTAAGTGAAATGTGAGTACCTTGAAGAATGAGTAGTGACTTCTTTTTTTGGATCTGGAATTCTATATAACCAAGCTTGTCTTAGTCCAGACGTTTCACAGATGTTTTCAGATGTTTACTTACTAAAATATTACCGCGTATTTAGTATGTGCCTGTATTTTAGTCTGAATACTATTTAAAATGTTCGTCTGTGTCCCCAGGAGTCTCTGTTTTCACAAGCAATGTCAGGTTTGTACCTTAGAGGAGTACTGAGCGGGAGAGACGGGTCCACTCTTGGTGCCTCTTCAGGGCTCCTTGAAAAGGCGCCTCCTCCATATGGAAAATGACTGAAACTTGGAACTCTTTTTAAAGGAGAGCTTTTAATGTTTTCTTTATTCTTCCCTTTAGTTAAGTCTCCTCTTGTTTTATCGTGTGTTTATCCCTGTACTACAGTCAGTAACGGCCCAAATTATTGGTAGGTATATGCATTGTTGCATGCCTTGTGTCTGGGGCGGAGGTGGGAGGGATTGTCCCTGTCTTCCTCAGTTTCTCGAATACTCCCTTGTACCAGGAGCTTCAGCTGTTTTTAGCTCAAGCCTCTCAACCAAACTCAGAGCAGGTGCTGTCACAGACATCATTTTCGTGGATAAGAAAAAGGAAATTAGTTACTGAGGTTAAACCATTAGTAAGGGACTGGGTTGGGATTTAAACCCTGGTAGTTTCCTGCGTGTTGTGTGCTGTTAAAGCATCGTGATTTGTCAGCACCCAGTAAGCAGGTCCCTCTCCAGGCCAGCAGCACATAGCTAGGACTCCTCGAATGAGAACCGTGGTTAGAATTTCATGTGTCTGCAAAGAGGAAAACTGTCTGAAGTAGTCATGGTCGTGTGCTGGCAAGAAACAAGCGGGCAGGGTGTGTGTGTGAGAATAGTCATCGACTAGGGCCTCCCTATTGGGTCCTTTATTTTTCGTTTCTCCAGTTACACTGACAGCTCTCCTTTCCCCTTTCTTAGGTGATCCATCACTACATGGAGATGTTTGGTCCTGGCTTGAATTCTTCCTTACGTCCATTTTCAGTGCTCTTTGGGTGCTTCCTCTGTTTGTGCTCAGCAAAGTTGTCAATGCCATTTGGTTTCAAGTAGGTCCCAGGCGGAACGGAGTCTGGGTGCTGCAGCATGACGGGTTGGCGGGTGGCCAGTTTTATCCTGTGGGTGGTGGCCCAGCAGGAACAGTTTCATAGCCTTAACCTTTGTTGGTCATGCAGCCCGTGGGTGATCTTTGTGCTCTTGGAAAATGGAATTATTGTCTCAGTCACAAAAACATCTTGTTGCCAGATGTCTGGGGGCTTTTCTCACCTGGCAGATCTAATGGTAGATCAGTGGCCTTAGCTTTGGGAACGGATAGCGAAGCCATCCTATTCATGTTTTGGTGAGCTGCTTTCTCTGTTACAGGACATAGCTGATCTAGCATTTGAGGTGTCAGGGAGGAAGCCTCACCCATTCCCTAGTGTCAGCAAAATAATTGCTGACATGCTCTTCAACCTTTTGCTGCAGGCTCTTTTCCTGATCCAGGTGAGACTGGCCTTCTGGGTCCGTGGGCAGACACTGAAAAAAGGTTCATCGGAGGGAGGAGCTTCACAGAGATAGAGCATTGCATTTATTTGGGGGCAGATACGCTTTGTGGGAGGTAATGCTTTTTAAATAATTTTTTCACAGAAACAACTAGAGAATTTAAAAATCATAAAATGATAAGCAACACGAACTTACCAGCTCTTCCCTGCCGATGGGCATTGTCCACTCTCCTGCTGTGAGACACTTGAGGAGCATCTGTGAGGCTATCTAGGCAGAGGGGGAGGACTCAGAGTGGCAGGTGAATAGTGTTAGTTCTCTGAAGCATTGGAATTGAGATTTTCCGTATTTGTTCTTCAGGGGATGTTTGTGAGTCTCTTTCCCATCCACCTTGTTGGTCAGCTGGTTAGTCTTCTGCATATGTCCCTTCTCTACTCACTGTACTGCTTTGAATATCGTTGGTTCAATAAAGGTGAGTCCGTCTAAAGAAACTCCGAAGTAGGAGGTCCAGTCCAGGAATGCTGCTAAGCAGACTTCTTAAACTGTTCAGTACTAAGGCCATTGGCAGACCACCTTTGGAAAGAAGTAGCCTCTTGGGCAAGAGAGGGAATTTACACTTAAGGGGTTTTAACCCTTAACTTTGCTGCTGGGGGATATGGCGATGTCACATTGTCTTTATGCAGCTTACTTTGATGTAGCTCTGACTGAGCCGAACGGTGGCAGAAAGGAGTGTGCATTATTCTGAATTAGAGAAATTAATTTGATGCCAGTGCTTTTGTATTCTTTTGGGGATGTTTTAAAAGACCGTGGCATATTTGTCTGGGTGTCTGGTGTTTAGAAAGGTTAATTGATTTCAAGAGAATGGCTGCCCTTTTATTTGATACCTTTGTTCAAGACTAATCATGACAAAGGATGCTGATGATGTAATTCAGGATTCCTAGCAACTTTGAAATTGTGATTATTGAACTGAAAAGCTTTGCACAGAAGCCTTACCATATTCGGACAATTCCAATTTATATGCTTCAACTGTTCTATGTGACAGATCTGTACCTAAAACTCAGACCTCAAATAATTAGTCTATGGAGTCATTTGACTAAAAGGAAATAAGCAATCTAATTGTATTGGCTCTCTTGTTTTAGGAATTGAAATGCATCAGCGGTTGTCAAACATAGAAAGGAATTGGCCTTACTACTTTGGATTTGGTTTGCCCTTGGCTTTCCTCACAGCAATGCAGTCCTCCTATATCATCAGGTAATTTGACCCGAGGGACTAGTAAACATAAACACTCATTGTAGGGTGCACCTGCCATATACCTGGTTCTGTGGTAAGCCTTTTCCATTCATATTTGGCTCTCAGGAGGTCTGCAGACTGTTTTTCCTTGACAGATAGTCAGAGACGTTTGTCAGTTAGCCTTAAGATCTAGCCTGCATGCTCCTATGTGCCATACGTATTCTTTCATGTTGCCTCCTGGGGCAGTGTTAAAGGTAGCTAGTGCTTAGGGGAAAAAATTTTTTTGGAGATGTTTGCAAGATTAAGATTTCATCAAGCCCTGGTTTAGCTCCGGAGGCAAGGGTACCTTGGGCTTCTAATATCCCCTCCAAAGTCATGGCTGTCATGAAAGTGACTATTTCTCTTCCATTTTCAGTGGCTGCCTCTTCTCCATCCTCTTTCCTCTATTCATTATCAGCGCCAATGAAGCAAAGACCCCTGGCAAAGCATAGTAAGTATTAGCCAGTATTGGCTAAAGCATAGTAACTAACGTAAACTATCTGCCTGTGTAAAGGATCGGGGCTATAATATTGCAATTATAGGAATGAGACTTTTAAAAAAATAACCTCTTACATTGTAGGAAACCATTAATATATACAATGATGAGAGAAAAACACTTTGGGATTATGTCCCCCAATTATTCCCCAGGCATATGTGCACATTACATTTCAAAGAATTATACATATACTTAAAATGTAACAGTTCTTTGGGGCGCCTGGGTGGCTCAGTCGGTTGAGCGTCTGACTTTGGCTCAGGTCATCATTTCATGGTTTGTGAGTTCGAGTCCCACGTCGGGCTCTGTGTTTATAGCTCAGAATCTGGATCCTGCTTTGGATACTGTGTCTCCCTCCCTCTCTGCCCCTCTCTCACATGTGCTCCCTCCCTCTCTCTCGCTCTCAAAAATAAACATTAAAAAAAAAAACTAACAGTTCATTGAACATAAGGCACTTGTAAACACCTATGGGTAAGTCCATTTTTCTAAGAATGGCCAACTTTTTATAGTGGGTTATGTTATCTGGCTACATGAGTTGATAGTGAAACAAAGTACTATAAATTTTTAGCAATAATAATAACACTCCTCAAGTCTTACATGAAAAAAAGTTTAATCTTTGACCAGTTTTGGTTAAGTCAGTGAGGATACATGTATTAAAAATTTCAGATCTACTTTGGGTGTTGACTCCTCTTGCTCAGTGTAATTGCAGCTTCTGTCATTGGCTTTCCTCTGAAACTTGAAAATGAAGCACATGCAGTATTTTATGTCTTCAAACGTAACTTGATGTTTATACTCTGAACCAGCCATAGAAAAGTATTCCTCAAATCCGAATTAACCTGAAACTTTATTTCCTCAAAGCCTTGACAGTCCCAGTGGTGATTCCATTGCACTCATGACTGCGTTGGACCCAGCGCATTCTTTAGTTGCTGCCTGCTAACTCTTGAGTCTAATGTCTGTGCTTCCTTGATCAAGTTTCGGTTGTCCTTTTTTCATTTAAAAAAGTTTAACTTAGATAAGCTGTCAAGTATTGAAAACACTAAGTTTGATCAACTGGGGATCTAACAAGTGGGGTCTCTTGCCTTTCAGCCTTTTCCAGTTGCGCCTCTTCTCCTTGGTGGTTTTCCTAAGCAACAGACTCTTCCACAAGACGGTGTACCTGCAGTCTGCCCTGAGTGGTTCCAGCTCTGCCGAGAAATCCCCTTCACCGCACCCGTCTCCTGCCAGACTGAAGGCTGCTGCAGGCCCCTGAGTTGCCTGTCCTCCAGAGGGGACAGGTGGGGTCAGAAAGAGACTGTAGGAACGCCTTTCCTTGTCAGCTCCTCTGCCAGAGAAGGCATGACCCGCTCTGCCAAGGGCCCTCTGCATATTCCCTTCTCTCGGAGGAACTGAGCTTTCGTCTCTGGTGCGCCCATAGGGCAGAATCCTCCTGACACCAGTGTGTGGGTTTTTAACACCGGTGGGTCTGAATGGACCACGGGGTTTTCTGCAGCTCTTTTCTAGCACTTGCCGGCTCCCAGGCCTGGACTGATGGGAATACTTGTTTTCTCCCTGTGCCATTTACCCTCCCGACTCCCCTTCCTGCCTTCCACCACCCTCTGGATGAACGGATTTTGTAATTTTAGCTGTTGTATTTTGTGGACCTGTTATTTTTTTGTTGTTTTTCTGTGAAGCACATATATTGGATGTGGGAGGCGAAGGAGCGTCTCATTTGCTCCTGGTCACTCCCTGTATAGCCATCACTGTCTTGTTTCTTGTAACTCAGGTTAGATTTTGGTCCCTCTTGCTCCACTGCAAAAAAAAACAAGCCCGAAGAGATGGGACAGGAGGAAAGGCCTCACCGCCACATCTGCTGGGTCTTGAGGAGTGATTTTCTTCCCCTTGGAGGGGACAAAGTTTTTTCACCACTGGTACGTTGAAAGTTCCCCAGCTGTAGGGAGGTACCAGTTTTGGACAAGTGCCACACAACACTGACTGCTCGGAGAACCTGCACTTTTACCTCTGGAGGTCCGAAGGGTGCTGCTGGCCACTGCCGGGTCTGCCTGGCATTTCAAAGGAATCCTGGGTGCTGCAGATAGGAACTGAAGGGGTAAACTTATTAAACCCATTAAGCCTGTGATTGGTTGGTGTTTTCCTGTCGTTTTAAAGAGACTAAATATGGGGGGGGGGCAGATGTCAAAACACTTGTCCAATTTTAAAATGTCACAATTAAACGTGAGCTGGTTTCCCAGCAGTGTGTGATGGTTGCATTTTCAAAATTCATCACCTCATGAAACGTTGAAGAAGGTGAAGCGGAACACAGGACTCTGCCTAGATAATTCGGTTGTGGTTTTGAGTCCTAAAAAATGTTACCTGAGGAAGTGCGGAGCATGTGATTATAATCCTGTTCACATCTTGTGAAAGAATTGGGGAATTGTTTACTTTAAAGTCCGTATGTGTCTCCTGTGTATTCAGGAAAGATGGGAGAGCCTTTTAGGTTTCAGTGTATTGAATGTTCGCATTAGGGAAGGGGTTAGACACATGGTTAACAGAAACGTTTATTACGTACAAGACAGATGTAAAATGATTGCTGAGAGACGTAAAAGCAAGTCCAAAGTACAGAAGGTTTTAAAATAGTGGGCATCTTGGAAGTGGGCGTTGTTGCCAGCTTGTGCACAAGAAAATGTAAAAGACCTAGTTAAAATAAGATTTCCTTCCAATATTCGTCTGTGACATCTTTGGTCATTTGACGGTAGTGTTGCAGAGAAATAACTTCCAGGTTGCTGTGGGGGTGGTTTGAGGAAGGTCTCCGTTCTTCATCAACAATTACCTTATTTACGTTTTTCCAGTTGGCCTAGTTACTTAAGCGACCGCATCTTTGCTGCCTGGAATTTGTGTTTGTACCAGCTAAGCTGGCCTTTGTTTGGAAGGGTGGGAAGTTAAGTGGAGGAAGTGATTCTTAACCCAGCACTGTGCCTGGCTGTAGAAGATGCCTAAAGACGGCAGGGAGGAATCTACAGTTTTTTTGTTAGTGTGGCTGAGAGGCCAGGCCTGCACAAATGATAGGTAGGGCGTATCTACAGCAGGAATCTGGCAACAGCCTCGAATGAGATGTAAACCAAAGCAGTGTGAACTTTTCTTACATTTTCATTTGGCTGAGGGCACTGAGGGCATGGTTAGGAGATTAGGATCAAAGGGAGAGTAGGTTCTGTTTTTGCTGAGTTCAGAATGGCAATTTGAGGGAGACAGTAACTGAAAGTAAGGGAGGTCATGCTGCTAAACCTGAGAGTGCTTGAGTTTTAACCACGCAACCAGGAGGATCTAAGGAATCCTGTTCACAAAAGTTCTTTTCTGCAATAGGCATCCCAGCCTGGACAGGTATATGTGGTTCAACACACTACCCTTGTATCCCATCTCGAGCTCAGTTACCCATTGTAGCAGCTCGAAAAATCAGAAAGTGGACACTTCAGATCTGAGGATGGTTGTTAAATCGGTTGGAAAGTTTTAAATGGACAGATTCATGTACCGACTTAATTGCTCAGTACTTAGGGCCCAAGAGAAAGTTGAAGAGGGACTGAGAAGAGGGCAGCCAGCGCTTGGAGGGTTTTGAACCCCCTTAAAGAATAACGGCTGTGGGAATAAAAAGGCAACTATAGTTGTCTATTCACTGTCTATATTCATTTTCCATCCGCTTATATTTTCCGACTATAGCAGTAGTATATTCAGTTTCTACATTCATGTGTTTACCTCTGTTGAGACTGTTCTCGTAAAGACTATCAATCAGCTCAGTAGTACAATGGAATTTCCCTCCTCCCTCATTTATATTCCCCCTAGCTATAATGACCCACAGAAGGTAAAAGGAAACAGACTACAGCGTAACTTCTGCCTTTTAAATAATGAGAGCTATGCATCACTGAAGTATTTTGAATGGAGTCCCTAGAGTGAGTCCATAGAGCCAATGGATGACTTCATCATGTAACATCTGACTGCCTTCTCTGCTGGGCACTGCGCAAAGTCCTCGGGATTCAAGGATGAACCAGAAAGATGATTACTGTCCTCTTGGACCTAACAGCACAGTGAAACAGAGTGACAGGTGATCAGATTTTTTAAAAAAACATGGTCAAATAGCTGCTACTTTCCATAGGTCTCAAAGCTGGATAAAACATTGGATTTCAGAGAATCTCAGCACGATGAGAGGTTAGGTTATACACTCACCCTCCTGTTCTTGGATTCACTCTCTGATTTCAAGTTTAAATATTTTGTGCTTTCAGACCCATGAGGAAAATAGTTCTGGATCAGCATTAGAATCCTCTCTGGAGCTTTCCCAAAATACACATATGACCACATGGACCTGGGGATCCCTGGGTGGCTCAGACAGTTAAGCTCCAGCTTCGGCTCAGGTCATGATCATGTGGTTTGTGAGTTCGAGCCCCATGTCAGGCTCCACTCTTGACAGTGCAGAACCTGCTTGGGGTTCTCACTCTCTCCTCTCTATCCCTCCCCCCACTAGTGCCATTTCTCTCAAAATAAATTAAAAGACCATCTGAACCTGGAGGAAATTTAATTCCAGAACAAAAGGTAACTTTAAAAATTCTGATAACTATTTTCATAGAAATTTGGGAAACTTGCATCCATAAAGTAAGAACAGATTGTTGTGGAAAGGGGACAGAATAGGAAAGTTCTTAGAAATTGAAACAGTTGTGGAAATAAAATGAGATGGCTTATAAATGTGAGAAAATACGAACAGACATTTTTCCAAATGACACATCCAGATGGCTAACAGACACATGAAAAGATGCTCAACATCGCTCATCATCAGGGAAATGCCAATCAAAATGATGAGATACCACCTCACACCTATCAGTATGGCTAAAATATAAAACAAGAGACCAGTGTTGGTGAGGGTGTAGAGAAAAAGAAACCCTTGTGCACTGTGGGTGGGAGTGGAAAACAGCATGGAGCTTCCTCAAAATAAATTTAAATTATCCTGTAATATAGTAATTGGACTACTGGCTATTTACCCAAATAATACAAAAATACTAAGTCAAAGGGATACATGCACTCTGTGTTTACTGCAGCATTATTTACATTAGCCAAACTATGGAAGCAGCCCAAGTGTCCTTTGGCGAATGGATAAAGAAGTAGTAGTATGTATGTATGTATATATAGTGGAATATTAGTCATAAAAAAATCTTGCCAATGACAATGGAGCTAGAGAATATGCTGAGTGAAAGAAGTCAGAAAGACTATATGATCTACTCATGGGAATTTAAGAAATCAGCAAAGGAGGCGGGGTGGAAGACCAAGAAACAGACTCTTAAAAATAGAGAACAAACATAGTTACCAGAGGGGATGTGGGGTAGGGGTGGGGGAAATAAGAGGTGGGTATTGAAGAGTACAACACAATTTAAAGTGAGGAGCCTAGAGAATTGCAAGATAAAACTGAGGAAATTTCTCAGAACATAGAGCAGAATGATCAAAACATGGAAAGAGTTAAGAATCATGGAAATGTCCAAAAACCAGATGTCTGACATTTGTTTAAATAGCACCTTCAAAAAATGAGAACAGAAACATGGGGACAAGACAACCAAAGAAAATCTCCTGGACAGATGACGAAATTGGAGTTTTCAGATAAAAAGTTCTGCAAAGAGTAAAACAGCAAAAATGAAAGCAAAAAACACACAGGTGGGATCTTTAAGGAAAAGCCATTTATCAGAAAAATAGGTTACTTGCAAAAGACTGTGATTGACATGGGCATTACCCTTCTCAAGAACAACTCTAGATGACAGAAGATAAAATTGTAATGGTTTAAAGGGGTGCTTTTTTTGGGTGGGTCATGTGTATAAGGGATGGGTGGGTCCCACTTTTGTTTCCATAATTCCAGCTGTGTTATCAAGGGCATAATAAAGGCACTGTTAGTTTTCCATTCAGCTTTTTTGAAAAAGTTAACTTGAAAAATCTACCAAAGGGAAAAATAAATCCAAGAAATAGATGAGTAACTGAAACAAAACAAAATATCCAACCAAACAATATGCAACAGTGAAATAAGTGCATTAGGAAGGAATCTTGGTAATGTACCTTTGCCGCACACCTGGAAAGGTAGATTCTTCAAGAAGAAAATAGATACTGTTACTCTTGTGTGCCCCAGATGAGATGAAGGAAGGCATGTGTTCTTTGATCAATGATGTGCAAGATGTAACAAGACACTTCAGGAAAGACCGAGAGCTTCCTAGGAATGACCTGACTCCAGAGCAAGCAAAAAATAGCTTTATTCTAAGCAAGTGATGAAATAGTAAAAATAGTGTTTCTCAAAGAACCAACTCAAAACTTTTCGTCCAACAAAGCAGGAGGAAGAAGGATTAATTAATATGCCAAATTCATGTATTATCTCTGGATTTACAATAACTGTTATTTCCCCCATGACTGCTGTCCCGACCTTGACTTTACTTATAGAGAAGACTTTCCCTATCAACTGGTAGTAAAGAATCCTCCAAAAAATAGGCTTAAATTTTAAACTTTGTTCTTGAGTAGTGTACTTGGACTTTTGGAAAAATTGACTTAATTTTACCACCTGGAAACTTATGAGATTCCCTTTAAGAAACATACATGTTCAATAATTTTTTAAGAATTAACGAAAAACCGGGGTGCCTGGGTGGCTCAGTCTGTTAAGCGTCTGGCTTTGGCTCAGGTCATGATCTCACAGTTTGTGGGTTACAGCCTGGTGTCGGGCTCTGTGCTGACAGCAGCTCAGAGCCTGGAGCTTGTCTTCAGATTCTGAATCTCCCTCTCTCTCTGACCCTCCCCTGCTCATGCTGTCTCTCTCTCTCTCTCTCTCTGAAAAATAAAACAAATAACATTAAAATTTTTTGTAAAAAAGAATTAATGAAAAACCAAGATTTTATGTTCATGAAACAGTATCTTTTTTTTCTTTTTACTTCAAAAGAATCTAATTTTAATTCCTTTTTCTTTTTTGATAGGAAATAAACCCCCCAACTCTTGTATTGAAGCATTTACTTGAAGTTCTGCAATTCCTTCAGGTTCAGCTGTAGTTTCCTTGCATTCATAAAATTACATTGAACACACTGTAAAAAAGCAAAAAACAGAGCAGTTGAATCATAACGGCCCAGGGTCAGCTTGGTCATGTGAAAAGTACCCATGATTTTGAAGCACTGACTTAAATGTACTTTCAGTTTACGTTTGGTGGTTGCATTTGTAGTAGCGTACATAGAAGAGAAGTGCGAGGCCTTCAGACTGTGAACAGTTACCGACGCTCCCATTTTCTTTGGTGTAGCTTTTGCCGGCTGCAGTGTGTGGGTGTGTGTACACACGCGTGTTCTGCGAAGGGCCGGATTGGCTGCTGAACTTCGCCCTTCGCCCTCTCCCCAGCCCTCCCCTCAGCATTTCTCATTCATTTTTTTAGGGGGGTAGGGGTGAAGGGGGACAGAAACAAGTGGTTAGGGAAGCTTTCACTGGGGTGAGCCGACAAAGCACAGCAAGGCTGTGTGCTGGGTCTCCGGAGAAAGCCTGTCCAGCGCTTGGCAGGGCTGCCCCTGCGGCAGAGGTTGACTCTTCTAGCCTGGAAATAAGGAGTCTGCCAACTTAACCCCCACGTTCCCTTTAGGCCTAGGCATGCTCGCTCACGAAGTCGGGGGCTTAAGAAAGGGATACGTCTCGAGAAATTGGCAGGGCTCTCCTGTCTATCGCTGTTCAAAAACAGCTCTTGAACGAATCGTCAAATTCTGTACAAGATGTAACGGTCTGGACCAGAAAGCGCTAGAGTGTTAATTGAAAATAGGTAGCATGTTCTTCCCTCCTCCTCTCTAACCTTATGTTAGCTGACCGTCAATTTCTACAAGCTCTCGGAAACCGAGAGGAGAGGTACCCTAGTCCGGCTTTGGGGCATTTGTAGATTCGGTTTATTCCTCCGCGTAGTTTCCGCTTCTGGTCACATGACTGGGGTAAACCCGCCACACCTTCACCCCCAGCGACTCCTTCGCAGTCCGCAGACCGACACGTCACTCCTCGGCTCTCAACCAAACTGCTCCGAGCACGTTCTTTCCGCGCTCTCGCCCTCACGAGCGGATCTATCACAGCGCGGCAGGAACACGAAGTCCCGCCCCCTGACTGCTGAGTGATATCTGTGTTGCCCACTTAAGAGGTAGGAGCGCGGCTTTGTCCCCGCCTCTAGCCCTGACAGACAGTTTTACCATCCTATCGGTCTCTCGAAGTGGCGTATCGGACCTGAGCAAGCCAATGGGGAGGGGTCCAGGAGGCGGACCAGGCCGCTGCCAGGGTTGGGTGCGCCGCAGAACGGATGGCAGAGGGAGCCCAACGGGATTCTGAGGAAAGCTGGCCAGGTGAGAAGGCCTTAGGCTATAACTTGAGAATTAGCTGCAGGTGCAGTCCGGGTTGTTGGTGGGGCTGAACAAAGTGCAGGAGGTAGGGCTTTAATGGCGGCGGGTGGGGTGTGTGAAGCGGGGTCTATGGCCTTGCAGAGGAGGGGGCGTGGGTGTGTGGGGTGGGGACGTCCCGGGATGGAAGGATGTGAAGGTCCGGGATGGGGCGTGCAGTTAGGCCTGGAGGGCGTGGGAAAGGTTGGACCCTGCGACTAGCTCTGGAGCGGAGGGCGCTCCGGATGCTGAGGCGGTGGGGTGTCCCGCGGTGCGTAGTGTCAGAAGTGTTATGTGCAGGTGGGAGGCAGGGAGTTGGGACCAGTTAGGGTGACCAGAAGGGAGGGGGGTAAAGGAGTGTGAGCGGGTGTGAGAAAGTGTGGGCAAACGGGGGTGGGGAAGTTGCCGTCTTGAAAAACTGGAACGAGGATGGGATTGGGATGCCACAGCTCGCAGGCACCGTTGAGGAGGAGAACAGATGCTGAGCGTTTTAAGAACAGTGTTTTTTGCCCTTACCTGCTTTAGCGATGTGCTCAAATGACCAGAGAGCACACTAGGGAAACTCCTTTAAGATCCTGCCTCAGATTACCAGTTCCTTTACCCAGCTTGCAGGTAGAGGTTCTAGTACTCTCATTTCCTCCGCTGACTCTTGTAGGTGTGTGGCTCATTCCAACTCGTAGTGGTGTTAAAGCTTTTCTGTTTCAGGCATTCGAGAAAAACAAGTACAGACCTGAGGGATGTGGCAGGATCATTGACTTCCTGGAGTTAGGTGTTTATTCTTGATGCAAGATAAGGTTTTCCTTTGGGGTTGTAATGAAAAACACATGTAAAACTACTCCTCTGGGACAGTTAATAAGGGAAAAGATGTTGTTGGAGTTAGGAGTGTATGATTATGCCTTCCACCTAGTCTGGTGGTATTTTTATCCCCTTTTCCTCCAGTAACAGTGAGAAAAAGATCAGGAGGGGTGCAGATTCCTTTTTCTCCCCCTGCAGCCTTAACAGTGTTGGATGTCTTTTATTACTATACTCTTTATAACTTAGCCCTTGATCAGCTTATGGTTTAAGAAGGCAGCCCTCTCTTAAACAGAAATAGCTAACCTACTTCCTTCAACATTTTATTTTAATCTAGTCCCCACCCCCCACCCGAGCTTTTCTTGTTTCAGTAGGAAAAATTTTATTTTCTTTTCCCTCCAGAATTGTCATCTGGTTCCATGAGCTATCTCTGAGATCAGTGGCTTAAATCAGCAGTGGCAATGACAGGCATATCTTGAGATAGGCATCTGGAAGCGTCTATAGTCTGAGCAGTAGTTGCATTGTGATACATGGGATCGAAAGTGCAGTGATTTGTGTATGTGTTTCTCTCCCTCTTGAGCACATCACTATATGTGCATTAGTGATCAGTCATGCTCTTTAGTTGGCCCTCCAACCTCAATAGGATTTGGAACAAAAAGAAGCTCGTAACCATTCAAGTGCTGCTGAAATGTAGGGCCTATTCAGTCATAGTGTGATTTCTGCTTTCATCTCTGTATTCAGTATTCATTTCCTGTTGTCTTTCATACATTCCTTCTTATTCTGGAGTGCTCTTTTTTCTCTATTTCCAATCTTTTCTGTTTTCTCTGCATCTCTTTACCCAACCACCTTTTCCCCTCTACTCCTGTGTTTGCTCTTTACTCCTGTTGTAGCACACTATTGCCGGTTGTGATTATGTACTTGTTAGCTGTGAAGGAGTAGGAAGCAGAATTATGTGATAGAGTCTAATCACCCCTTTGAGTCTTGATACGTGGACCTGACTTATGCGTACTTCCTTGCCA
This sequence comes from Suricata suricatta, assembly GCF_006229205.1. Taxonomy (NCBI): domain Eukaryota; kingdom Metazoa; phylum Chordata; class Mammalia; order Carnivora; family Herpestidae; genus Suricata; species Suricata suricatta. The sequence goes on along the minus strand of NC_043710.1, from coordinate 88,625,888 downwards.
GTCAGTCAGACTTCAGTATTGGCTCGGGTGTGAGTATTAGCTCTGACCCTCCCTGGCGTGTTCATTGGCCAATGTCTTTTTTATGGTTGGTGTTTTTGTTTTTGTTTTTTTTTGGCCACCATAAAATCTGAAAGTGAATTAGATAAATTGGAAGTGTTTGATATCCTAGTCTTGACTTTTTCATTTCAGCTATTTGAGTGTCATCTGCTGCCACCCATTGATGTCAAGATGACTAAGCTGGGATTTTTGCGGTTGTCCTATGAGAAGCAGGACACACTACTGAAGCTTCTCATTCTGTCGATGGCTGCTGTGTTATGTGAGTGTACATGTGGCTCTCTCTTTCTTAATGCCTTGTTGTTTTTAGTAGATTGTAATGTGTTGCTTTTGCTCTTATCCATCAGTTTAATTTTACGAAGTCAAAAGAAATGCAGGGATTATGAAAATCAGGGCTGGGGCGCCTGGGTGGCTCAGTCGGTTAAGCTTCTGACTTCGGCTCAGGTCAGATCTCACATTCGTGGGTTCGAGCCCCATGTCAGGCTCTGTGCTGACAGCTAGCTCAGAGCCTGGAGCCTGTTTCCAGTTCTGTGTCTCCTTCTTTCTCTGCCCCTCCCCCTCTCATGCTCTGTCTCTCTCTGCATCAAAAATAAATAAAACCTAAAAAAAAACTAAAAAAAAAAAAGTCAGGGCTAGAGATCATCTGGGAAGGAATGGGAAGCATGCTGTACTAATTCTGTTTTCTCATGGGGCTGATAAATATACCGGGGATCCTTGGATCCTCAATTTTGTAAAAGACAGTTAGTTGTCTTCAGTCTAGTTGCCCACTTTAGTATTTCTGAAAATCTCTTTAGAACTTACTGGGTTTTTTTTGTTTTTTGTTTTTTGATTTTTTTTTATGTTTGTTTATTTTTGAGAGAGAGAGCACCTGCAAGAGAGCATGAGTTGGGGAGGGGCAGAGAGAGAGAGAGAGAGGGAGACACAGAATCCAAAGCAGGCTCCAGGCTCTGAGCTATGAGCGTGGAGCCCGACATGGGGGTCAAACGCACAAACCTCGAGATCATGACCTGAGCTGAAGTCGGTGGTTTAACTGACTGAGCCACCCAGGTGCCCCTTTGTTTTTTGTTTTTTTAGATTTCCTAGCTCTTTGTGATTCATAAACATAGTCTTGATCTGCCTTACTCCCATTAGTTTGTTCCAAAGTTAAGGTTAGTTGTGGAGAGGGGAAATTAACGATTAAGAAAGATGACCATGTAAGTTGAGTGTAGTATTAGTAGGTGAATGCATTGTTAATAGGTCTTGCTAATTAGTTAAGTGTGTCCTACCTATGTGGAAAATGTAGTTGTCATTGTTGGGGGAAAGTGAACTTCTTTTGTTTCTTCTTTGTGGGAGAGATGGGTAAATATTTTATTCAGGGATTTTTTTTTAAGTGAACTCTACCCCCAACATGGGGCTTGAACTCATGACCCCAAGATCAAGAGTCACATGCTGTACTGAGCCACCCAGGCACCCCTATACAGGGATCATTTTACATTTCCTGTGATTCTTTGCTGTACTATTATCTCTATAATACTACAATCTACTGTTATTTTTCATGGCACACTACCATTAAGGTATTAACTCTCTGGTTTTTGCAGCGTTCTCTACTCGTCTCTTTGCTGTCCTGAGATTTGAAAGTGTCATCCATGAGTTTGATCCGTGAGTACTTTTGCTTGATCTGGTATTTGCTTTGGGAAGCATTCAGGTTCATGGATTTCAAAGTGAAATTCTAAGCAGTGCTCAGTGATGATGTTGTGCTTCCTGTATATTTAGAGGGGAGATCCCTCAAGTTTTCTAACAGAGATAATCGCTTTCTTCTGAGACATTTCTGTTGGAATTAACCAAGTAAATCTCTCAAACTCATACAAAATATGAGAAGCCTTGCTGGTGTGCCTGCCTCTTAAGACCTGGCCAGGCTAAGCGAGGTCTCTTTCCTCAGCTTGGTCAACAGTTTGTGATGCAGATTGAGGAAAAGGGGTCTGTGTGAGGCTTAAAGTCACAAGTCATGAACTTGTGATTTAAGGACTATTTGGTTGTTTATCAATTTATCTAATAGAAATCAGGCCTATTGGTTGAGTTCTAAGACACTGGGGAAAATTTAAAGTCATGAGTTTGATTAGGGATTTTGTTCATTAGATTAAAAAAAAAAAAGGTGTGGGTAAGTATTCATTTTGTTTCAAGCACTGTTTTACAGATTATCTCTAAGTCCTTACAATGCTATTAGTTGGAGGGACTATTTTGTTCTTTATATAAATGAGAGTAGGCCTGGGAGAGACTGTTCAAGGTTACACATCTGGAGGAGCCAAGATTTGAGTCTAGGTTTATCTGTCTCTGGACACTGGAGTCACTATGTTGTATTGCCTAAAGTAAAATTAAAAATTTGGAAAACCAGAATCATAGGTTCTTCAAGCATCATTAATATTTTAAAAAGAGCATATTTCAGCTTAAGGAGCGTTGATTCAGAAGTTGATGTGCAAATTTGCTATTTTGTGTTAGTTATATGAAAGCCCTTTGGAGGCCTACAGATATTTTCTTTGGGACCTGTCAAATCAACTCATACCTTTTTCTCATGAATGAGGAAACTTACATCTTTTTGTTTCGTGATCACCAGTCTGTTAAGGCTTCTGCTCAGATTCTCTAGATGAACAAACATTGAGGCAAGATGGTCAGGGAAAGCAAGACTATCTGGTTTGTAGTCCTAGGCCTGGAAGGGACTGTAAAGATCTTGTGATTTGATGCTTTTGCAGAGCAGGAAACTAAGGGATTGCAACCGATTGCGACCCCAGTCGGACCTCTTTCCACTAACTTAGACTTCCTCTGCCTCCCGCTCCCTACCCTTAGGTAAAGCACACAGTTCTCACACATGTTGACTGCCTGCTCCCTCCTCCCTATTGTTTCTCTGACAGTTACCGAAATAACGTTCATCAGCAACAAACAGATGGGTAGAGATTTCTGCCATCTGCTACTTCTGCTCACTTCAGCTGCTAAAACTTGACTGACCAAGGAGGAAATAGGGTTAGAGGGATGGCCAGGAGAGATGGTTAGACATGACTGCCTTTAGTAATTAAAAATTCCTTTTATTTATTTATATTTTTTCCTTTTCTTCTTATTTCTTTCAACCTTTTTAAATTAAATTTTTATTTGAATGTAGTTGATATGTAATGTTACATAGTTTCAGGTGTACAGTGTAGTGATTGGACAAGTTTGCAGTGCTCAGCATAAGTGTGGCTACCATCTGTCTCATACAATGTTATTACAGTGTCATTGACTGTATTTCCTATGGCTGTGCCTTTTATTCCTTTGACTTATTCATCACATAATTGGAAGCCTGTATCTCCCACTCTTCTTCATCCATTTAGCCTATCCCCCCAACCTCCACCACTCTGGTAACCATCATTTTATTCTCTGTTTGCAGGTCTGATTCTGCTTTATGTTTGTTTGTTTGTTTGTTTTAGATTCCACTTGTGAGTGAAATCTTATGATATTTGTCTTTCTCAGTCTGACTTATTTCATTTAGCATCCATGTTGTTGCAAATGGCATGATGTCATCCTTTTTATGGCTGCGTAGTATTCCATTGTCTATATACATGTGTATGCGTGTGTGTGTGTATATACCATATCGTCCTTATCCATTCATCTGCCAGTGGACTTTTAGGTTGCTTCTGCATCTTGGCTACTGTAGATAATGCTGCAGTAAACACAGCAGTGCATATATCTTTTTAAATTCATGTTTTCATTTTCTGTAGGTAAATACCCAGAAGAAGAATTACTAGATCATATACTATTTGTTTTAATTTTTTGAGGAGCCTCTGTACTGTTCTCGACAGTGGCTGTACCAATTTACATTACCACCAGCAGTGCATGAAGGTTACTTTACTCCACATCCTCACCAACATTTGTTATTTCTTGTCTTTTTGATATTAGCCATTCTGAGAAGTGTATGGTAATATCTCACTGTGGTCTTTGCATTTCCCTGATGTTGAGTGACGTTGGGCATCTTTTCATGTGTCTGTTAGTCATTCTCTTGTTTCTTATTTAAAAAGAATTAAGAAAATGTTACATAGCTTGCAACTAAAGAACTGTCGTTCCATGTATGACCATTAAGCGTTTTATGTCAAATATTTTTAAAAGATTTTATTTTTAAGTAATCTCTTCAATCCAACCTGGGTTCGAACTTATAACCACGAGATCAGGAGTTGAATGCTCCACTGACTGAGCCAGCCAGATGCCCCTCAGATATTTTTATGTAATTTATATTTTTTATGCTGTTACGTAGGTGGCATTCAGAACTATTTTAAATAACACGAGTAGAACTTATAAGTTTAAACACTCAGTAGGAAGTTTGTTACTGAGTGGATTAAACTGTGACACATGTATGGTGTTACACCAACATCTTTAGAGATCCTCATCACTTGAAGTTTTCCGTGTGTCCTTCCGTGTGCTATCGAAATGTTCTTGTGTACATTACTGTTTCTTGAAAAGGGCCAGATTTATTGATGGCTGTTCTGTCTGTGGGTGCTTGAATTCTCTGACTGGTGCTAATGCCTACTGATTGCCAGGCTGGTGAAGAGTCCTGCCTGAGTTAAGGCTCTGGTTGCATTTCCTTCAGAGACCCGCAGTGCTGTAGTTGAAACACGCATGGAGCCAGAAATGAGGGGTAATGTATGGTGATGTAAAGTGATTTTCATACTTGGCATAATTTTTGGTACCAAACTGATTTGTAATCATACAAATTGATGTAGTGATCCATTCCTCAGTGGTGTGACTTGAGGAACAAGATTCCCTACAAATTGGTATAGTTATTTGAGTTTGAAGAAGAGGAGATACAGATCATTTCTTTCTTGCTGTAGGTACTTTAATTATCGGACTACCCGGTTCCTGGCTGAAGAGGGGTTTTATAAATTCCATAATTGGTTTGATGACCGGGCCTGGTATCCTTTGGGACGAATCATTGGAGGAACAATTTATCCAGGTGAGAGGAACAGTATTTTCTTTAAAAAAAATTAACAGAAATCAGGTATTTGTATATTATGTAATAGTTCCTCTTATTTCTAATATCTGCATTTTGTGACAATTATAATTTAATTCTAATTACCAGTTTCTAAAAATGGATCTGTATACAGGAGAACATGGGCGGGGGATGGGGATGGGAGGTTTTTCATAAATTCTGAACTTCGGATTGAATTCTAAGAGAAATTTGTAGGCCTACTGCAGTTGCTGTATTAGTATTTCTGGTGGTTTGTCAAGGACCTATGTTATCACTTGACTGATACTTTGATTCTGTCTTTTTCTTTCCCTTAAGTTCATGGTCTTACCAAGATAACCTAATGGAGTTTCTTCTTCCTGTTACAGGCTTAATGATCACGTCTGCTGCAATCTACCATGTACTCCATTTTTTCCACATCACCATCGACATTCGGAATGTCTGTGTGTTCCTGGCCCCTCTCTTCTCTTCCTTCACCACCATCGTCACGTACCACCTTACCAAAGAGCTCAAGGTGAAGGATTTGGGGTGATAGGCTTGGGAATGAATGTTGTCAATCCTCTCTAGTAGATGCTAAAGGGTGGGGGTCTGATAGCCATAGAAGGGGAGGAAGCCAGAAGCTACAGATAGCTTTGGTTTTTTTAAAATTTTTTCTGGTTTTTATTTATTTTTGAGAGACAGAGACAGTGTGAGCAGGGGAGGGTCAGAGAGTGAGGGAGCTACAGAATCTGAGGCAGGCTCCAGGCTCTGAGCTAGCTGTTAGCACAGAGTCTGACGCGGGGCTTGAGCCCACAAAGCATGAGATCATAACCTGAGCTGAAGCTGGACGCTTAACTGACTGAGCCACCCAGGCGCCCCTGCTAGGCTGAATTACTGGGTTCACTCCAGCCCTTCCTAGAATATGTGATTTCATATTATTAGCAACTGATTGTCCTTATAAGAGAACATTTGGAGGTGAAATACACATTTCTACATAAGATTTAAAAAAAAACATTTAAAGTGCAAAATGTGAGCGTTAGATTTTGAAGTTCTCACAACCTAAGGGAGAGGAAAAATAACTATAGGAAGTATTCCAAAAAGGTTAATTCTTCCTACTGGAAATTGACATTTAGCAATCATTTGTTGACTTTTTTAACATTTATTTAAAAAAAATTTTTTTGAGAGAGCCTGAGTGTGCATTTGCACATGTGTGTGTGAGCTAGGGAGGGGCAGAGGGGGAGAGAGAATCTTAAGTAGGCGCCACACCCAGTGCAGAACCTGCTACCGCATCTCATGACCATGAGATCATGACCTGAGCTGAAATCAAGAGTCAGATGCTTAACCGAGTGAGCCTCCCAGGTGTCCCTACTTAAAAATTATTAAACCACTTTTGGAGTAGACTCCATAATGACTCTCTCTTTCTAGGTTTCTGCCTTGCTGTTCTGGCTCCTTGGATGCTATTCTTAGGTTGTGGCTGTGGTACTAGGGAGATACCTGAGAGGTGATAAACTAGTAGGCAATCTTGGGACACTTCAGTTTAGTTTGGAAATCTTTTCATCCGCTTCCTTGCCCTTGTTCCAAATTTGACTCTTATCAACAGACAAGTCCCTGCTCTTTTGGAGTGTGATTTTATTTTGTTGTTCCTCTCTCCTGACCTCACAGATTGCCTTGTGATCTACCAACTTTATTATCTAAGCTCCTGGCATCTTTAGTCCAGATAGATGATCACCTTTTGGCTTTTTAGCTTAAATAATAATTGTCTTCCTTTCGATTATCCTTGCATAGCTTTTAGAGGTGTGACGGTCCCAACAATGTGCAGGTATTGTTAGGGACAGGGACTCATAAACCTGGGAATACTCCAGCCAAACGGCCCATTCTGGGGCAGTATGTCTGAGAGCTTCCATAATTTGTCTGTCCTTAGCATATGTGTATTCAGTTTCAGATTTGGTATCATCCTGGGGAATTGGTTGTGAAGTCTTTAGCTTTCTTGTGCTGTGAACATTTCTAGCATTTCTAACATCACGTCTACCTTGCGAAGTGTTGGACTGTTCTCTTAGCCCATTATAAGCAGAAGCACTAGTGATCCTCTCTTCTCTTTCGTGAGTGAATAGTGTTAACTTCCTGTTACCCCTTTTTTCTTTCAGGATGCGGGGGCTGGGCTTCTTGCTGCCGCCATGATTGCCGTAGTTCCTGGGTACATCTCCCGATCTGTGGCTGGCTCCTATGATAATGAAGGTAAGACTTAAAATGCCAAAGATGATAAGTTCATGTCATTATTCCATAGATATTCAGGAAGTGTAGTAAAATCTGAGTTCAGATCTGATGTTTAGCAATAGCAAAAATGGTATCCGAGTGAGAAGACTAGAAATGGGTGGGAAGGGACCTCGAACAAGTTTATAATCTCTCTGTCATCCCCTTCAGAAAAGTAGCTGGTAATATCCTTTTATAAGGCGTATGGCTCTTCTCTGGACTCAAAAGTAAAGTTTGTTTAATGTTGAATGGTACTATTATTTTAACATTGTAATTATTTGCATTATTTTCCTAGGTAAGAGAAATGGATATTCTTTTTTTTTTAAGGTTTTATTTTTAAGTAATCTGTACACCCAAGGTGGAGCTCGAACCTACAACCCCGAGATCGAGTTGCATGCTCTATCGACTGAGCCAGCCAGACGCCCCAAGAAATGGATATTCTTTTTTTTTTTCAAAAGCAAAGGGCTTTATTACAGGTTTAGGCTCGCCGGGGCCTAAACTCGGGCTCACAGACTTTACCGGTGTGGTGGATCCATGCTGAGAGCCAAGAAATGGATATTCTTAAAGCTATAATGACTTTTGTTGTCTGTGTCAATTCAGCCTGTATTTATTGAATGTTATTGGGGAAACACAATGTTAGGTATTATAGATAATGAATAAGAATTTTGGCTCATATTTAAGGAATTACAATGACCATAATGAAAAAACTTTATGTTGGTCTGTGATCTATTAAGATAAATACAGACCTATAACTCATAACAGGTGGGTAGTAGTATGTGTCATTAGAGACGTATGAACAAAGTACTTTGGGAATGTAGTGAAAGGAGAGATTAATTCAGATTTGGGGTCAGAGAAGACTTTGGAAGTAGCCAAGGTTGAACTAGGCACTGAGGTTTGGACTTCATTAGGCATTATATATTTACTTTTTTATATTTATTTATTTCGAGAGAGAGCACACATACATGGGCATGGGAGGGGCAGAGAGAGAGGAAGAGAGGGAATCTTTACAGGCTCCATGCAGTCAGTGCAGAACCCGATGTGGGGCTTGATCCCACAAACCATGAGATCATGACCTGAGCTGAAATCAGGAGTTGGGCGCTCAACCAACTGAACCACCCAGATGCCCCTCATTGGGTGCATAGTAAGGAGAGGGGCAGCCAGGGCATAAGGATTGGCCTGTGGTAAGATGCAGAGTCTGGGTGGTGCATAATAACATGGAGTATCTTTAGGATTACACTAGCAGGGAATTTAGTGCCTGGAAAGAATAGTAATAATACTTGTTTTATACTAGGTATTAGTCTAAGTCCTTTATATAATTAAATTTGTCTTCGCAACACTTTTATGAAATCGATACTATAATGGCTTCATTTTCATAGGAAACCAAGACAATAAGAGGTAAAATAATTTGCACTATTAATGGGTAAGTAGGTTTGAGATATGAATCCCAGAGGTCTGTTTCAGAGTAGTATTCTTAAATATTGCACAAGCATGGCCTTCTATTGAATTTTTCCTGTTTTCTGCAGGGATTGCCATCTTCTGCATGCTCCTCACCTACTACATGTGGATCAAAGCAGTGAAGACTGGTTCCATCTATTGGGCTGCCAAGTGTGCCCTTGCCTATTTCTACATGGTAACTTTTCACTCCTGTCTTCCACGAGTGTTTCTGTTGGGATCAACTGATACAAATTGGAAATAGCTCTTGGGCTTTGAGACCATGGACTGGAGGCTAGAAGTCTTTATTTTCTCTTATATCCGTACAAAGCCTAATCCAAGGCAAGTGTGGCCATCCATTGTGTAACAGCAAGATAGAGGTAATGTTTTTAATTTTTAAAGTTCTTTAGATACTCTATGTCCTATGGATACATATTGGTTGGCCAACTCTCTTTTCGGATGTGTTCCTTTAAAATTTTTCCTTTTCTAATGTATTTTTTTCCTGTTCAATCTTATATATTCACTTAGACTTCTTCCCTTAACCACTTTCATCTGCTCACGTTTCCTATGTATCCCTAAATCATCCATATAACTTTACAATAGATTTCATCTAGATTAACCCTGAGGGTTGGGTGTTGCTGCTTTTGTTATCATGATGGCAGGAGGCATGGGGAATAGGGGATTGAGTTATAGTAATAGATATGACTTTGGTTTTTCTACTTAAAGAAATCAGTTATTTAAACTTTTAAGCCACCTGGTGTAAATAAAGTCTATAGTCACTGTAAAGAGATGTTCTTTGAAAAGGTCACAGGCAATATCCTAAGTGGTGGCCTGAGGAGGAGTGCTCAGAGGAACTCTTCTTTTTTATTTTGTCCTAGGTCTCTTCATGGGGAGGCTACGTGTTCTTGATCAACTTGATCCCCCTCCATGTACTGGTGCTGATGCTCACAGGACGCTTCTCCCACCGGATCTATGTGGCCTACTGTACTGTTTACTGCCTGGGCACCATTCTTTCCATGCAGATCTCCTTTGTGGGTTTCCAGGTGAGCCCTAGGCTGAATAGAGTTGTTAGGTCCTCTAACTTCTCTAAACAGCTCCAACTAGTTTGATTTACCTTGGACTATTGTAGTAACTGAAGGAACAGAATCATTGGTCACTAAAGTCTGCTTCCAGGGTGTGTTAATATTTGCTCCATAAAGTTTGAGTTTAATGGCTCTTAATTGGGCTTAGGTCTGACAGGGAGGAGGGATATTTTGAGCTGATTTGATATGAATGCAAAGTTATTTCCAGTCCTTATTAATGCTGATGAGTCCATTTAATAGTAATGACCCCTGAACTTCTTGATGGGATCTATGCAAAAGTATAGGAAGCGAAGTACAAACTTCTTGAAAAAGAAGAAGCTGAAAAGCTTTTTAAATATTTATTTATTTTTGGGGAGAGAGAGACAGAGACAGAATGTGAGCAGGGAAGGGGCAGAGAGAGAGGGAGACACAGAATCTGAAGCAGCCTGTCAGCACAGAGCCTGTTGTGGGGCTCAAACTCACGAACCGTGAGATTATGACCTGAGCCAAAGCTCAGCCACCCAGAGCTGCTCTGCAAAGCTCTACAAACTTTTAACCCTGTTTTCCATAGGATTAAGAGGCAGCTATAAAGTCAAAGAATAATGTGGTGTGTTTGATTTCTTATGAAAATGAAACCCTTATTCAGAGATCAGCAGGTATTTTCTTTACTGATCACCTACTATATGCAATTTGCTAATCACTGAGAAATGTAAAAATTAAAAATGTGATTCTTGTCCTTAAGGAAGTTATAGTCTTGTTGTTGGGAAGGACGCACACGCAGATGTCTTCATTCTATAGTATAGCAGTTTTGGAAATGGAATTCCACGACCAGTAGCAGCATCAGGAACTTGTTAAAATACAAATTCTGGGGACAGTTATCTGACTCCGTTGGTAGAGCATGCGATTCTTGATCTTGGGGTTGTGAGTTCAAGCCCTGCGTTGGGTGTAGAGATTAATAAAAAAAATAATAAAGTATGTATGTATAAACTCCCAACAAATATTTTTTCTTAAAAAAAAAAAAGCAAATTCTAGAGTCTCTTAAGAGATCCACTGGATCAAACTCTAGAGGTGTAGCTCCGTAATCTGTGTCTTAGCACCCTTTCTTCTTCACCCTCCTTATGCTTATTGTACTTACTAGAATTTGAGAACCACTGGTCTAAGCAAAGAATTCATAAGTAACGGAAGAGATCTAAAGTGCATGGAACATAGAGGGCAGTGATGGATTTCAGTCTGGCATATTGGGAGGAAATGGTATTTGCATGATAGAGTATGGTATGATTTACAGGACTCCCAATGCTGTCTGGAAAATGTGGCAGGTGAAATTAGACCCTCCCCTCCATTGGCCCTAATTCCTTCGAGGCCTCAGAACTCATTTGAGCCTTCGTTATGTCTGAACTGGGTCAGGATAATTCAGGTCCAGGCTGGATCCATTGTTTTCCAGCCTTGTCATATCTGTGCTTTTACCCACAGCCCGTCCTTTCCTCAGAGCACATGGCGGCTTTTGGGGTCTTTGGTCTCTGCCAGATCCACGCCTTTGTGGATTATCTGCGCAGCAAGCTGAATCCACAGCAGTTTGAAGTTCTTTTCCGAAGTGTCATCTCCCTTGTAGGCTTTGTCCTTCTCACCGTGGGAGCCCTCCTCATGCTGACAGGTAGGGAAGGAGCTTTTGTAAATGGGTATGGACATATAATGAACTTCAAAAATAGGAGATATTTCTTGACCACAGAAAGATTCATTCTTTTTCTCCTAAGAGTATAAAGTCCTACTTCTTCACATTCAGCCCACTTGTCAGCCCAGTGTTTGGATTCTGCATAGTTAAGAATATCTTGTTCGAGTAGCTCTCGATGTTAAAAACATCACACTTTGTTGAAAGGACTGAATCTTGCCTTGCTAATTTTCACTCTCTCTTTTTTTTTCTTTTTTTTCCTCTTGGCAAGGTAAGAGAAATCATAACATTGCTGGCCATTCGTTACAAACATGGCCTTGTCTAAGCCCATATGCACTAACCCATGGCTGTTTAGCATGCCACGTTTTTCTCATTTTTCCTTCTCAGAGGCTTATCGGATTCTAAGTCTGTGTGATCTATTTCAGAGTAGCACTGGAGGATGTAGTTGGCTTTATTTATAGAGCTGACCTTGGTTTGGCCAGATTCGACCCTAAAACCCTCATAGGACACACTTTTGCCTCCCATCTCTGAGTTCATGTACAGCCTGACTCTATTTTGCTGGCTGTGCTGACAAAAATACTCTCGTTTGAAACTATTGGTGGTATTTTAACAAAAACCTAGTCCTCCTCTGATTTAGAGACTCTTATGAAAGCGGAAAATTGTGAGATTAGTTAGGATCAGATGTTACTTTGTTTCAAGAGTGATTGTGACATATTTGTTGCTTCTTTGCTGCCAGGAAAAATATCTCCCTGGACTGGGCGTTTCTACTCACTGCTGGATCCTTCTTATGCTAAGAACAACATCCCCATCATTGCCTCTGTGTCTGAGCATCAGCCCACCACCTGGTCCTCGTACTATTTTGACCTGCAGCTTCTGGTCTTCATGTTTCCAGGTCTGTCTGCTTTGTGTTCTGAAGTGGCCTTCTTTGTAAGAATCACCATTTGATTCAAAATAAGTAAATTTCCCTCATCGTTGTACTTTGTTGTTGTTTTTGTTTTTTGCCTGCTTACCCTATGCGGTACTAAGGCTGGCTAAGCACATTGTTCTAATATTTGAAGCAGAATAGAAGTCAGAAGTTGAGCAGTTGGAGATGCTGGCAAGTTCAGAGCCTCCCAGTTTTCTGTTTATTTATATTATGAGTTAAAATTCAACTCAAGTTTGTATTTAGGTTTTTATTTTTGTTTTTGAGTGCTTTCAGTGTATACCTCTCTCATCCCCCATCCTTGACTCTTCCCCATTTATCTTCTGGCAGTACTGAAGTTTGAGAATAGGCATGGCTGATATTAAAGCCTTAGCTACTTATCTTGTGGCCAATCCAGAAATGATTTTGAATTTACTAGTGGTGGGGTGCCTCCTTTGTTTGTTGTTGTTGCTGTTGTTTTAATAGCTTCTATGGTTTATTTCCTTATGAAAGTAACTTGTCTATTGTAAAAAATATAGGCAAGTTAAAAAATGTAAAAATCTTAGGAATTCTCACCAAACATCTGTTGCTATTAACATTTTGATGTATAGTCATCTGGTTATTTATTCATTCATTTATTTTTGTGTCTTTTTTCTATTATTTTAAAGTTCTGTTAATCTCTACACCCAACCTGGGGCTTGAACTCTTGACTCTGAGACCATGTGCGCATCATGCATGCATGCTCTTCTGAGTGAGTTAGCCAGGCACCCCTCATCCAGTTATTTATTGAACAAAAAATGGGATGATAGTGATTTAAAAAAAATTTTTTTATGTTTATTCATTTTTTTGAGAGACAGAGGAAGCAGAGGAGAAGCAGAGAGAAAGAGACAGAGTCCGAAGCAGGCTCTAGGCTCCTAGCTGTCAGCACAGAGCTGACGCGGGGCTCAAAGTCACAAATCATGAGATCATGACCTTAGTTGAAGTTGGCTGCTTAACTGACTGAGCCCCCTGGGGCCCCCAGGATGATACCTTTTCCCCCAATTTTTTTCATTTTATAACGAATCAGAATTTCTGTTATTTAGTATTATTTTAGAGATGTAACGTTTAAATGTATTATTAAATTTTTTTTTAATTTTTTAATGTTTTATTTATTTTTGATACAGAGAGAGACAGCATGAGAGGGGGAGGGGAAGAGAGAGAAGGAGACACAGAACTGGAAGCACGCTCCAGGCTCTGAGCTAGCTGTCAGCACAGAGCCTGACGCGGGGCTCGAACCCATGAATGTGAGATCTGACCTGAGCCGAAGTCGGAGTCTTAGCCGACTGAGCCACCCAGGCACCCCTGTTAAATTTTTTTAAGTACAGAGATGTGTAAAGAAGAAGGCAAATGATCCATAATATACTGTGGCAATATTTTAATTGATGTATTCCATTATACAAATATGCTTTTAAAACAACTTCTGTGGTTTCTGACTTTTTGCTCTTTTAAAGAGTTGTGTAGTAAATGTCTTTGCACATATCTATGATTAATTTAGCTGCTTGCTTCTTTTTACTTTTGTAGTCGGCCTCTATTACTGCTTTAGCAACCTGTCTGATGCCCGGATTTTCATCATCATGTATGGTGTGACCAGCATGTACTTCTCAGCTGTCATGGTGAGGAATGCCCTCAGTCCTAACCGCACTTCCACCCCTGACTCTGAGGTGCACGGCAGCATTCAGAATGTAATGATGATCGTGCACATGCTTTCTTTGGAGCATTCGAGGGGCTGAGTTGTAGAGCTGCTCACTGGTGCTGATCCTTCTTAGGGATGTGTGGTGCACTCAGACCTTCTGGTTGTGGGGCCCAGCTTTCTGGGATTCAGAACCTTGTGTTAGGGAGAGACACATATACTATGTTGGGGAAAGTGACCGTGGGCAGGTTTCTTTCCCCCTCTTTCTGAGTATCTTAAGAAAGGAGTTGATGTTTTTTACTTAAAGCTCTGGGAGGATTGCCGAGTATTAGATTGCTGAAAGAGGAGAAATTTTATAAATTATAGTAATACAGTGTTTGTTACGGTTGTTTTTTTACATTTATTTATTTTTGAGAGAGAGAGCGAGCGAGAGAGCGCGCGTGCAGCAGAGGAGAGGCAGAAAGAGAATGAGACACAATATGAAGCAGGCTCCAGGCTCTGAGCTGTCAGCACAGAGCCAGATGTGGGGCTCAAACTCACAAACCATGAGATCATGACCTGAGCTGGTCGGATGCTTAACCAACTGAACCACTCAGGCACGCCCCCCCTTTTTTTAAAAATTTCAAACCATAGTTAAATACATTCTTCAACATAGCATTATTCAGGACACTTAAAACATACCCATATAACTGAAAAACAGCTTTAAGAAATGTATATCTCTGCTACTGAAGGTGTATCAAATATTTTCTCACATTTTGTTCTTTTTTATTGAGAAATCGTATTTGTTGAAAACCTGAATTGATGTCATGATCTACTAGTAGGTTGAAGTCTTTAATTTGTAAAACACTGATTTAACTGTGTTTTTGCTTCCTGCCTCTTTCAGGTGCGTCTGATGCTAGTGTTGGCGCCTGTAATGTGCATCCTCTCTGGCATTGGAGTCTCCCAGGTGCTGTCCACTTACATGAAGAATCTGGACATAAGTCGTCCAGACAAGAAGAGCAAGAAGCAACAGGATTCTACCTACCCTATTAAGAATGAAGTGAGAATTAAGCAACACAAAGTATAGGCTGGGAAACTGTGTGTGTGTGTGTGTGTGTGTGTGTGTGTGTGTGTGTGTGTGCGCGCGCGCATGTGTTTTGAGAGAAGGAGTAGAGTGCTGTCATAGTGGTCAGAGTGAACGCCTATAGCTCTTGACTCATTTGGATTCATCTCATCTGTATCATTGTGTGTAAGAAGCTGTTCTGAGTTGTGTAAATTTAATTTACAGCACAGTTTTCTTGTTTAGGTGGCAAGTGGGATGATATTGGTCATGGCTTTCTTTCTTATCACCTACACCTTTCATTCAACCTGGGTGACCAGTGAGGCCTACTCTTCTCCCTCCATCGTGTTGTCTGCCCGTGGTGGGGATGGCAGTAGGATCATTTTTGATGACTTCCGAGAAGCATACTATTGGCTTCGTCACAATACTCCAGAGGTAGAGATTGGAAGAGTGGGATTGAGGAGTCGGTGAGGGTGGGGACATTTGCTGTGATAGTGAATCATATAGCTTGTAGATGGGTGGGAAGCTTGGAGACATTGGACTTGCAGAACCCTCGTGCTGAATGAGCCTTAAAGGTCAGCCTTCATTTGATTCAGGATATCTTCTGTATTCTTACTGGTAATCATCTACACTCTGACAGTGTGGTGATTTTATCATGAGGTAGACCATCCCAATTATAAAAGAAATGAGAAAATGGGAACAAGAGAAAAGATAGTTTCCATATCACTGAATGATAGGTACCTTTAACATTTTGGTTTAAAGCTTTTGGGAATCTGAAGTGATTTTCTTAGCAGTAGCTATTGGGAATAGCACTTCTGAGTTAGACTCTTGAGGAGTTAAAGCTGTAAGAATTTTTAAAAAATAAAAAAAATTTTTTTTAATGTTTTTTATTTTTGAGAGAGAGAGAGAGACAGCGTGAGCAGGGGAGGGTCAGAGAGAATGAGTCACAGGATCCAAAGACAAAGACAGGCTCCAGGCTCTGAGCTAGCTGTCAGCACAGAGCCAGATGTGGGGCCTGAACCCACGAACCGAGAGATTATGACCTGAGCCGAAGTCGGAGGCTCAACTGACTGACCCACCCAGGCGCCCCTAAAAAAATTTTTTTTAATGTTTCTTTTTGAGAGAGAGAAAGAGAGAGAGACAGACTATGCTTGGGGGTGGGGCAGAGAGAGAGGAAGACAGGCTGAAGCAGGCTTCAAGCTGTGAGCTGTCAGCACAGAGTCCGATGTAGGGCTCAAACGCATGAACCATGAGATCATGACCTTAGCCGAAGTCGGATGCTTAACCGACTAAGCCACCCAGGTGCCCCTAAAACTGTAAGAATTTCTTAATCCCCATGGTCATATGGTTTGTATTCCCTCCCATCTTTATAATAACTGCTTTTTGTGAATTGTGAGAGATCATTTAATATAATTATCTGATGACACCAGACTCTTTATTTGAAAATATTGCACAGTCCCCTACACCTGCCATCCTATTATGCTTGTTTATATAAGGTGATCCGAGCTGCAAGTGTTGGGAATGTTGGATTGTATAATTTACACTGAGATGTCATGCTTATATGTAAGTGTAGTACCAAGTGCCAAGAATTATTTTCTTTGTAGGAAGTGCCTCACTTAGTAGACTATAAGATGCCCTGCCAGTTCTTCTCTTGTATTTGATTTTTGGAGGCAGCACACAGCTTAGTTTCTTTTCCCATTCTTCTTTCAGGATGCGAAAGTCATGTCATGGTGGGATTATGGTTACCAGATTACGGCTATGGCAAATCGGACAATTCTAGTGGACAATAACACATGGAATAATACCCATATTTCTCGAGTAGGGCAGGTAACGTGAGGAGGTCCGGTGCATGTTTGGTGCACAGGGTCTGGTGGAAATGTTTGTCTCTGAGGTATCACATGACCTGGAATTTTGCTCTGAGAAATGTGCATGTGTTTTTCCAGGCAATGGCATCCACAGAAGAAAAAGCCTATGAGATCATGAGGGAGCTTGATGTTAGCTATGTGCTGGTCATTTTTGGAGGCCTTACTGGGTATTCTTCTGACGGTATGTACTTGATTCTATATCTAACTGTAGGTCATAGATTCTAAGAAAACTAGTTGATTCTCTTATTTTTCTTTTTGCTGATACCACCATATTTTTTGGTTGGAGAAGTTTCTTGTTTGTTTGGTTTGGTTTGGCAACAAGTAGGAGGTAAGTGTAAATAATCCTCATTTAGATGCAGTGTGGTGTAGTTGTCTGAAGACCTGGGGGTTCTCTACAACCAGTAAACAAAGAACATAAAGAGAAGCCGAACCTATTGTGATCCTTTCACAGTACGAACAAAAAGTAATAAAATAAAATACAGTGTGAAATGAAACATAAGGCATCTGAAAATGAACTTCAGAATTAGCATTTTTAGTGGGTTTAAGCCATATATTCATCTGACAACTTAAAACGTTTCATATTTGTGTGTGTGTGTGTGTGTGTGTGTGTGTGGGGCGTATGTTGCCATGTTCCCTGTTACTATTAACAAAACTATTCTTTTTAGATGAATCATCAAAATGTGGTTTGCTGCCTTAAAAAAAACTTCTAAAAAATTAAAGCAGTACTTTCTTATACTTTGACATATTAGGCGCTTTTGAGGGTTTATGATAAAAAGTGGTAGGTAGTACCCTGTCCCTAAACCTAAACTCTCTTATGATACAAGTTTCCAGAGGCAATTATTTCTTGAGTTGTTTCTTCTAGAACTTATGTTCATATTTCAAAACTATGTGTATCCTTCTATTCATTGATCATTTTATATATGTTGTCTCAGTTTATAATTGTAGATAAGAAACTTCATTCTTTTTACCTTTCCCCACTCCCTCCTTTTCCTTTTGATTTTTCTTAGTAGAGTCCATTTTTAGTTTTTACTTAAATCCAGATAAAGGGTTTTCAAAATCCCGACTGTGTAAACATTCATTGCTGAGTCAACCAGTATACCATGGTTACAGTCTTACCCAGAATAACTTTTGTTTTCCTGCACTTAATAACTACCTCATATTTCTGTCCTAATTTTCTTTGAATATTTGGCTGCATCTTGAAGATGTTTACATTTCTGATTACATTAATGCATATAGCACATGTAAAGTGCCAAGTATAAACTAAGAAGATTGGCTCCTTGTGTGTCTTATACAGCAGAGAAGGAATGAGAGCACAAACATGTGTCCACACACTAGAACTTTCACAGTCACACCAGCACTATTTGTGTGTAATTATTTGTAGGTTTTCTAATAGTCACAATATAGCCAAATCCTATAGAAAATTACTCATATATGTATGTCTATGTGTATATGTATTTTTATATGTATAATGTACATATATATGTGGTAGAAAGGGATAATTTCTTGAGGTCTTGGCACTAACCACTGTTAAGTATCCACTTTTAGTCAATTGACCTTTTATTGCCTATTATGGTGCACAGAAGTGTGTTTAATGCTGGCATAAAAATAAATGTCATCTGGAACACACTGTAATTTTTGTGTGTGAGATTAAGGATTAAGCCCATGAGACACTTGACAAAGTAACTTAACATGAAAAGGAATAGTGAAAAGGTCAAGAGGTTTTGATTATACTGAGTTTTAAGGTGAACTTTGCATTAAAGTTTAACTTTTTTTAAGTCTGTTTATTTAGAGAGAGAGAGAATGTGCAGGAGGGGCAGAGAGAGAGGGAGAGAGAAAATCCCAAGCAGGCTTCGCACTGTCCACACAGAACCCTATGTGGGGCTCAAACTCATGAGCCTTGAGATCATGACCTGCGCCCAAACCAAGAGTTGGATGCTTAACAAACCGAGCCATCCAAGTGCCCTGCAAAGTTTAACATTTAAAAAAATGCAGATATTCTAAGTATATAGCACGATGAATTTTCACAAGGGGAACATATCCATGTAACCAGCACCCAGATCAAGAAACAACATTACCAGTGTCCTTGAATTCCTCTTCATACTTCTTACAGGATCTACCTCCTGTCAAGATCCAGGGGTGGGGGTGCCTGGGTGGCTCAGTCGGTTAAGCCTCCGGCTTCGGCTCAGGTCAGATATCACGTTCGTGGGTTTGAGCCCCACGTCAGGCTCTGTGCTGACAGATAGCTCAGAGCCTGGAGCCTGCTTCCGATTCTGTATCTCCCTCTCTCTCTGACCCTCCCCCTTTCATGCTCTGTCTCTCTCTGTATCAAAAAAAAAAAAAAAAAAAAAAAAAGATCCAGGGGTGACCACTATCTTCTATCTTGAATTCTATAATTAACATATTGTACACAGCACATATTTAATATCTGTAATTTGGCAAGTTTTGACATCTATGTGTACATACCTGGGTAGTTTTGCCTGTTTTGGAACTTAATAGAGTTCTATAGTGTGTGCCCTTCATTTCTGCCCTTTTTGATCAGTATTATGTTTGCAAGATTCATTCATCCTGTAGATAATAAGAATTTCTTAATTATCATTCCTATGTCGTATTCCGTTGTGTGAATATAGCGTAATGTATGCATTTTATTGTTGATGATACCCAGTTCCAGCAGTTTGGGGCTGTCGTGAATGCTGCTCTTGTGAACATGATTGTGCTTGTCTTCTGGTGAACATGTATACTAAAGACTGGAATTGCTAGTTTAGAAGGAGTGTATGTGTTCAGCTTTAATAGGTACTGGCCGAGAGATTTCCAGAGTGGTGGTACTAATTTACATTCCTGCCAGCAGTGTTTGAAATTCTTAGTTGCTCTACATCCTTTGCCTACACTCATTACAGACCTTCTACATTTGTTCACATATGTAATGGTAATACAGATGTTTTAATGAAGATGGAGAAACTTTTCCTACATTATCATTTGTAGGACTATAAAAATGTGAAAGTCAGAGATTTCGTTAGGTCAAATGGATGCTTAATTGTGAGAATGATAGCTTAGGTTAAGTTACATAAAGAAAGACTCAGAAAACCTTAACAGAGAAAAGCTTTCTTTGAACATTGTGCTATGATTTTGAATTGTTGAAAGAATAATGTGACAGTTTCTCTGATCTATGTACGGAAGCTAGACTTTTAAAAATTAAGATAGTCATTGAAAAAATAACACTACCATCTAAGTTTATGAAACATGCATCTGAAAATCATGAAAGAAGACAGTAATGTTTTATTTTCTTATATTGAATTGATTTCTCAAGCTCAGAATATTAGGCTGTATTAGTTGGAATTCTGAAAAATTTGGGAAGTGTTATACAATGAAAAGGAGTGAACCCAAAATCTAGAGATTGTTACTATTATTATTATCATGGTAGCATTCCAGCTGGTGCCTTCTGTGAATACTTTTGAACATTTTAGGATAGTTTCTACTTCCCCCCTTCCCTCTCTCCCCCACCTCTCTCAGTCTTTCACAAACACACACAGACATGGGGCGCCTGGGTGGCTCAATTGGTTAAGCATCCGGCTTCGGCTCACGTCATGATCTCGCGGTTCGTGGGTTCGAGCCCCATGTCAGGCTCTGTGCTGACAGTTCAGAGCCTGGAGCCTGCTTTGGATTCTGTGTCTCCCTCTCTCTCTGACCCTCCCCTGCTGGCACTGTCTCTGTCTTTCAAAAATAAAACAAAAGCACACACAGACACATAGACAAATATGTGCCCCCAAACAGCCACTGGTACTGTCTTGACAGTGGACCTCTCTTCCTCCCTGCCTCAACTCATTTTAAGTCATTCTTGCTTTTCCCAAGTCTATTAAAAAAAAACAACAACAACCCTCATCTCAAGTTGTATATGTTCAATATGTACAGCTTTTTCTATGTCAATCATACTTCAACAAAGTAGTTATTAAAGAAACACAAACTGGGTTCTGAAGACAATTCCAAAATGTTCGAGCATTAAAAAAAATTTTTTTAGCATTTATTTATTTTTGAGAGACAGAGTGAGACAGTGCAAGTGGGGGAGGAATAGAGAAAGGAGGAGACACAGAATCTGGAACAGGTTCCATGCTCTAAGCTGTCAGCACAGAGCCTGATGTGAGGCTCAAACCCATGAGCCATGAGATCATGACCGGAGCTGAAGTCAGGCACCTCGTGAGCATTTTTATGCTAAGTAGTACCGGTTCCAAAAGCAACATTTTCTAAAGGGATGAACAGGCATTTGGGTATATTAATTCTATTGCATTTTTTTCTTTTAAGTTTTATTACTTTTAGTCATAGCTCATGTTTCTTAAATGTTTCTAATTTAAACCTCCTTGAGATGTGTCATGGACAAGATTTTGCCCTTTTGCAAATCATGTTTATTTCATTTTAATCATTTTCTAGTAAATGCTTGAAGAGATCTAAAAATAAAAGTATTTAGGTCTGATCATAGTCCAGGCTCTCTTGTCTGAGTTTGATACAACACTGCCCTTCTTTAACTTCCCCTTTTTGGTAGACAGCAGTATCTTTCAGCAATGGCCTCTCCTTCATGTAGTTCCTGTTACTTTTCACTACTTCATTCTTTTTTTTTTTTTAACATTTGAAATTTTTAATAGGAAAAAAGAGGGATTTTAAAAGTTTTCTCAGATGCTACATGATATGGAAATTTTAAGATCAGATACATATCATTAATGATCTAATAGACCAGGGGTCTGTTTATTAGACCAGAGCCATACCCATTCATTTATGTATTATCTTTTCCCCCTGGTTTTATTGAGATATAATTGACCTACAACATTATGTAAGCATAAAGTATACAACATAGGGGCACCTGGGTGGCTCAGTGGGTTGAATGTCTGACTCTTGATTTTGGCTCCAGTCATGATCCCAGGATCATAGGATCAAGGCTTGCATCGGGCTCCACACTGAGCATGGAGCCTGCTTAAGATTCTCTCTCTCTGTCTCTCTGTCTCTCTGTCTCTCTGTCTCTCTCTCTCTCTCTGTCTCTCTCTCTCTGTCTCTCTCTGTCTCTCTTGCCTCATTTTGCTCCTCTCTCCCACTTGTGCGTGCTCTCTCTCTCAAATTAAAAAATAAAACATTAAAAAATTTGAAAACAATATAATGATTTGATATTTGTGAAATGATTACCATATGTTGTTTACATTCATCACCTGACATAGTTACAAATATTTTTTCCTGTGAAGACAATTTTTAAAATCTATTCTCTTAGCAACTTCACATATATAATCCAGTTTAGTTAACTATAAGCATCATATTCTATGTTATATAACCAGAACTTATTTATCTCATAACTGGAAGTTTGTCACCTTTTGACCATCTTCACCTAGTTCCCTCTAGCCCCCCACCCTCCGCCTTTGGCAACCACAATTCTGATTTCTGTTTCTGAGTTTGTGTTTTTAGATTCCATGCATAACTGAGATCATACAGTATTTGTTTTTCACTGTCTGACTTATTTCACTTAGCATAATGCTCTTAAGGCCCATCCATGTTGTTGCAAATGGCTGGATTTCCTTTTTTTTTTTTTTTTTAATGGCTGAATGGTATTCCATTTTATTTATGTGATGTGATGTGTTTGTGTGTGTGTGTGTATCTAGATACATAGATATGACTTTCTTTATCCATTCATCCATCAGTGGACACTTAGGTTATTTCCAGGTGTTGGCTATTATAAATAAGCTGCACCGAACATGGGGGAGCAGATATTTTGGCTGGTAATTTCATTCCTATATGCCCAGAAATGGGATTGGTGGATCATATGGTAGTTGTATTTTTAAATTTTTGAGGAACCTCTATACTGTTTTATATAGTGGCTATACTGATTCACCTGTCCACCAACAGTGTATAAGGTTTCCTGTTTTTCCACATCCTTGCCAGCATTTGTTATTTCTTATCTTATGATAATTATTCTAACAGGTGTGTGGTGATGTCTCATTGTGGTTTTGAGTTGTATTTCCCTAATGATTAGTGATATTGAGCACTTTTCCATGTACGTGTTCACCATTTGACTATCTTTGGAAAAATGTCTATTCAGGTCCTTTGCCCATTTTTAATCTCATTATTTAGGGGTTTTGTTATTTTTTTAAATTTTCTTTATTTTGAGAGAGAGAGAAAGCACGAATCAGGGAAGGGCAGAGAGAGGGGGAGAGAGAGAGAATCTGAAGCAGGCTCCGTGCTGTCAGCACAGAGCCTGATGTGGGGCTCAAACCCAAGAATGATGAGATCATGACCTGAGCTGAAGTCAGAGGCTCAACTAACTGAGCTCCCCAGGTGCTCCTGGGGGTTTTGTTAATGAGTTGTATGGAGTTCCATCTTACTTGCTTTATTTTGTTTTTGGATGAAGTCTTACAAGTCCAGTATGTACTTTATACTTCCAGCACATCTTAATTTGGACTAGCCACCTTTCAAGTGTCAGCAGCTAAATGTGGCTAGTATATAGAGCTATGATATTGGACAGCTCAGTCCAGCTAATACCTGGGAATAATTTCTTTTGTGACTTAAGTCTGGGCCAACAGTGCAGGATTTCAGGAGTCTAATAATCTATAGGGAGAGTTGTAAATTTTGAGGGGAAAGTTTTGCCATCACATTGTGTTTCATATTTTTAAAAATTAGACTTACATGGTACTATTTCCCATTAAAAAATGAGGGATTTTCTTAGAAATAGTGACTTTTTCAAATGTTGTCCACTTTAATATAATATTGTATGTTAACTATACTTCAATTTAGAAAAATAAAAAGGAAAGAAATGGTATCTTTTCATTAGGTGATTTAACTCCAGCAGCCTTTGTGACACAGCAGTTCTCTTTCTGCTTTTTTCTAGATATCAACAAGTTTCTGTGGATGGTCCGCATTGGAGGGAGCACAGACACAGGCAAACATATTAAGGAGCACGACTATTATACTCCAACTGGGGAGTTCCGCGTGGACCGTGAGGGTTCTCCAGTGCTGCTCAACTGCCTTATGTACAAGATGTGTTACTACCGCTTTGGACAGGTCTACACCGAAGCCAGTGAGTGACTCGTAACATTAGTAACAGCAGGACAAACTGCGATAGCCAACACGCAGAGTTGTGTTCAAATGCCAGGCATTGCTCTAAGTGCTTCACATCTGTTAACTCATTTGATCTTCACTGCAACTCAAAACATAGATACTAATAATATTCCCACTTTACATATGAAGAATTTCAGGTACAAATAAGTTACTTACCTGCCCAACGTCCCATAACTAGTGGCAGAGTTAGGTTAAACTCGGGCAGTCTTGCTCTAGATTCTGTACTTTTACCCATTACATTTTATTGCCTCTCAGTAAAAGTTTTTGCAGTGAAGAGAGGATTGAAGGGAGATACAGTGATATAAAGGACTTTTCATTTCTGTAAATAAATATATTGAGACCAGTCTGATTAGGTTAAGTCTTTCCTTCTGACTTTAATTTCTTGGTTCTCCACTAGGGACAGTTCCTGAGTGGATGCTGGCCTTGGCCTCCCTTTTTGTTTGTTTGTTTGTTTTTGAGACAGGGAGACCAAGCGCATGCATGCATGGTTGGGGTTGGGGACAGAGGCAGGGGGAGAAAGAGAGAGAATCCTAAACAGACTCCATGCTGAGTGTGGACCAACTAACACTCAACTAACTGAGCCACCCACGTGCCCCCCTCCCTTTTTAAAAATTTTTAAAAATTTGTTTTTGATTATTTTGAGAGAGAGAGACAGGCCTTTGACCTCGGATAGGTTCTTCTCTGATCCGTGGAACAGTTACTAGTGTAACACAGAGGCCTCTGGATAGCACTCCTCAGGAATGGAGGGGCTGGGAAGTCAGCCTCCTGTCTCTTAAAAGAGATAGGCCTCCACGGAATTTGCCAAGCATCAGCTTGGAAAGGACTTGAGTCAGGGTAACCCTTGATCTGCTCTTACTACCTGATGTCTTTTTCTTTAGGTCCTACTCTCTACACAGACTTCAGGCTGAGGAATAACATTCCATTTGGTAGATGATTTATCAGATTGATTTACTCTTTCCTTAGGAAATCAATGTAGAAAAAAGTGTTTTTCTTTTTTTTTTTCTTTTTGTCCCTTTCTAGAGCGTCCACCAGGCTTTGACCGTGTCCGGAATGCTGAGATTGGGAATAAAGACTTTGAACTTGATGTCCTTGAAGAAGCATATACCACAGAACATTGGCTAGTCAGGATATATAAGGTGAGCTACACTGAGAAAGTAGCTCTCATGTTTGCAGATTGGTTCTAGTGCTTAAAAATGGGCCACATATTTCTAATACAGGCACTTTTTTTTTAAGTTTATTTATTTTGAGAGAGAGGGAGCGAGCACACGAGTGGGAGAGTGGCAGAGAAAGAGAGAGGATCCTAGGCAGGCTCTGTGCCACCAATGCAGAGCCCGACATGGGACTTTTCAGCTCATGAACCAGGAGGTCATGACTGAGCCAAAACTAGGAGTCAGACGCTTAACCAACTGAGCCATTCCAGCACCCCCTAATATAAGGACATTTCTAATGTCAGAAAAGTAGCTTGCAACTCAGAATGTTACTGTTTTTTAGATTGTTCTTAGAGAGTAGACACACCTAGTCTGCTATCATTTTGGCTGTGGTTACAGTGTTATTTTTCTAGTTTGGGCTGTATTTGATCTGTTTTAGTGATTATCAGGCTTGGAGGGGAGAAAGTGTGTGTGTGTGTGTGTGTGTGTGTGTGTGTGTGTGTGTGTGTGTGTGTGTGTGTGTGTACGTACACACTACATTTTCTTTTCCCCCATTGAAGGATTTATGGCATAGACTTACTACAGAAATATGTTACATCTCTCACAAAAGAAGAAATTGTCAACCCCTGATGTATTTGGCAGGTAGATCACTTACTCTGCTCTTCAGGGGTCCTCCTAAAGGCTAAGCAAAGTGTAGCTAGTCTCAAACCAGTGTTCATTTTGTCACAAACCCAAACCAGGCAGCAGAGCCCAACTCGGTAGAGAAGCTCTCCCA
This sequence comes from Suricata suricatta, assembly GCF_006229205.1. Classification (NCBI taxonomy): domain Eukaryota; kingdom Metazoa; phylum Chordata; class Mammalia; order Carnivora; family Herpestidae; genus Suricata; species Suricata suricatta. Next base: position 88,600,004 of record NC_043710.1, on the reverse strand, counting down.
AGTTGACCTGATCGTAAATATTAAAATGACATCATTCTGTTACAGGTAAAGGACCTGGATAATCGAGGCTTGTCACGGACATAAATGTTATATCCAGCTCTGATACGCTTCGCACTGAACGCGTCACATTTAGGACGCTGAAGACGTTTTTTAAATATGCAGTTTATAAGAACAGAGCACGATGGGATTAGTATTGTCTGGAAGTTTTGCCCTGGGCAGGATGGGCTGGGCCAAATGGAATGATTTTTATAATTCTGAGCAGGTTACCAAATGAAATGTCATGGCTTTACTTTGGTCAATTAAAGGGGGGAACTTTTTTTTAAATGTGCCTTATTTCTTTTGACTTATGACTGATTTGAGAAAGGCAAAAGTTTGTGCTGGGCTGATAGAAGGAGGGGAAGCAGATTGAGCCACGTGGGGGCAACCTGTCTCTCTCAAATCAGGAACACTGTCAAGGACTAGCTCAGATCCTACATGTACAAATAATTTTGTCGTTTCAAAAATTGTAGCACCTAGCACAATGCCTTGCATCTAGTGGGTGCTCAGTAAAGTTTTACTAAATAAATAAATGTTTGTGGAACCAGAGGAGTGCCATTTCCGGGCAGGAAAGGCAGCTGTGTTGCTGTCCTGTGTCTGTTCTTAACATTTCTTGTCCTTAGAAGCAGTTTGCTTTTATGAGGGACAGGAGGGGCTAGCCAGACCTGATCTCACCAGTACTCTTTGGGACTAGCAAGGTGTTTTTGTTTTTGTTTATTTGTTTTTTTAGCAAGAATAAATCAAGTGAGAATCACTTGAAGTTTTGAAGAAAGACTCAAGGCAGGCAGTGAAATTATTGTTCTCGGTGGAGATGAAACTTCTCCAGTACTATATATAGAATTTGACAGTAGGTATTTTTGAATCAGCTGAAATATAATCATACATTTCTATTTCAAATCCAACTTTTCAGTATTCACTTATCCGTGATACGGTAAATGTCTTTTTGCTCATTTCCTTTAGCCTCTATGCTAAACCTCTTGCAATTATTTAAGGGCGGCTTGTTTCTCCCTTAGTGTCAGCCTGTTTGTTGTTACTCTATGCCGCAAACTCAATAATCTGGTTTTGAAGTCCTGGCCAAGTAAGCTACAAATTAAAAGGGGGTAGAACTGCTATTAGCAAGTACCTAGAGACAGTGCTAGCCTGACTGCAGTAAAGGGGAAGAGAAATTTAAAAATAAATTTAAAAGCACAGTAGTTCCATCAATATTCAGTGTCAGGACTAACAGCCTTATATTCAGTACAGTATGACACCGTGTATTTGACATCATAAGACATATGAGTGATGTATATAAACCCTGAGTCATAACGAAAACACAAGGTAACTGTTTAGTGTTACCTGTTTAAGAAACAGGAGCAATTATATGGCTTTTAGGTAAGTCTAAATGGTGCTCCTAAAGGGTACACCCCAGTCTTCCTGTATACCCAGGAAACAGCCTTCCAAACCAACTTACATCCCAAGTGCTTGACCTGTGGGTGAGATTTAGATTTGATATAAGATTTACTTTACTCTATGTAAATATATTACTTGATTTATATACAGAATTACTCCCTAGTGGAAGAGGTTATTCTGAGTTTCTTTTTTTTAATCAATATGAGCAATACCAGGTAAAGATCATTAGTGATCTTCCTTGGTAGTATATATGGAGTAACCCTTTAACTTATCACTATAGTTATCACTCCTACAATTTTAATTTTTGCTATCTCTAGGCGACGTGAAGCTATCTTTTTTTAAATTTACTTTTCACTTTAACTGCTGTGGTGCACCTAGTGTTAAGAAAAATCAAATAGTTATAAAAATGCAACACTTGTTTTCTACCTCCCATAGGGAACCACTTTCAACTCTGCTGATTTCACATTACTTACCTCCATGTCATTAAATAACTTGCTTTAGTTTGCTGTGTGTTGGTTTTTCAATTTTAGGTATCATATGTTGACCTGGTGGTGTGGAAATTGAGGGTGCTTTTCCCACGGACACACACATTCTCATCATTGTAAGGCTCTATTATAGTTACAATTTAGAATAGCTCAGTTTTTACCATATGGTTTTTCACAACTAGACCATGTGGTATATGTACTTTTACTGCTTTTTTTGTTTGTTTCTGCATAAAAATTTTGGAGAAGCTTTACTCATTGTATTTTGTATTTGACACTAATTTCTCCCCAAGCTCTCCTTCACTGTGCGAGTTTCCTTTCCGTTTGTTCAAACTTGTTAGGTATTCATTCTTGGAGATGTCATCTGTTTTGGTTGTGGTCTGGTTTGGATTGGTTCACATTCTAGATCTGCTACTCACCTGTTGGGTTGGTAGGTTTTCCGTATTGTGTTAATCTCCTAACTTTTTCTTGACTGTCACCTCTACCTTCCTGAGAAAATGTGTGGCAGATAAATTTCTTCAGATCTTGCATGTCTCTTGTCACTTAATTAGCAGGTAGAGTTGCAGGTTGGAGAGAACTTTTCCTTAGAATTATTTTGAAGGCACTGGCCCATTGTTTCTGTCTTCTAAATGTTGTCGAGAAATGCAATGCTATTCTGATTATTAATTTTTTGGTATGTGTCTGTTCCTTTCAACTTCCACCACAGGCCTATTAGGAACCTCTCTTTGTATGTAATGTTTTGAAATTTTCTCAATGATGCACTTGGGAATGGGTCACCCATTGTGCTAGGTACTTTAAACTTTTAAGTATGGAAAGTCAAGTTCTTCTGTTCTGAGAAATTGTGTATTCCCTCAACTCCTCTCTCTGAAAATTATGTGGATGTTGAACTTACTGGGTTAGTCTTCAATTTTTTTTTTTGTTTGTTTATTTAGAGAGAGAGAGAGCAAGCAGGGGAGGGGCAGAGAGAAAGAGGGGGACAGAAGATCCGAAGCGGTCTCTGTGCGGACAGTAGAGAGCTCAATGTGGGCCTCAAACTCACGAACTATGAGATTATGACCTGAGCCGAAGTTGGACGCCTAACTGGCTGAGCCACCCAGGCGCCCCTAGTCTCCTGATATTCTTAGATGTGTACTCTTGGTTTCCCATCTTTATTTTTCTTTCTGGGAGATTTCCTAAACTTGTTTTTCCTAACCTTTCTATTTAGTTTCCTTTTTTTCCTGCTGCTGTTATTTTTTTATGTCCAAGAGTTTTTTAAAAAAATACTCCTTTGTTTTAAGATCCTTCATATTAAAGGCCTTTTCAAATTCTTGGTTGTCTGCTCTTCTTAGAGAGTGGGGCCCTAAAAAGCTGATTGGAAGGTATAGATGGGGTGGGGCTTACTGAATGTCAGCTGCCCTCCTGTGATCTGGGTGTTGTCACATTGTTAACACCGGAACATAGTTATGTTGTTAGATAACTGTGACATAGGAAATCCCTGATGCTGTTATTTTTAGATGTTTACCATAGGTAAGATTCCCTCAGGAAGGCCTGTCTGTCTTCTTAGGGAATACAAGCCTAGCTGGCAGATTTCTGGGAGTAAGGTGGGGCAAGAAGGCTTTGAGGTTCAACCTGTGTACGTAAACTTAATACCTTTGTTTTCAGTAAGGTACCCAAGTTTTTAAACTGTGTCTGATGCTCTCCAGTTAGGATAGACCTCTCAAGTCTTGTACTAGCTTTGGGGTGGAGCAGTTCCTTGGGTACATAAAGGAGGGAGGGAATCTAATTCTTTTGGCTTAAGTCTTTCAGCCTGCCCTGTTTAGCCCCACCTTCATCTCCACATTCAGTTATCCACGTGACACTAATCCAACTTGAGCCTTTTGGGAGTTCTGTGGTATAAATCAAGTTGCTTTTCTTTCCTGTTGCTGCTTTAAGATTCATCTTTATCGTTTATCTACAAACTTCCCAATTTCCAAAATTTTGTTTTTCATACTCCATTCTTGTGCGTTATTGCTTTTTGTTACAAATTTACTATTTTAAAATAGTAAATTTTACTATTAAATTATAAGTTTAGTATTTACTATTCTAGTAAGATTTCAGAAGGGAACAGAGGCTATTGTGTGCACAGATGCTCTCACATTCTTCAACTGGTATTCTGCCTGAAACCTGTATACCTTAACTCCATCCAGACACAGGAACGGTGCAGGTCTCTCTCTTCCTTTCTTCATATTCGGTTTACAGCAGTGTGAAAATGGAGTAAATGACCTGGAAAACACTTTATTTCCTGAACCTACACCGTTGATGTCATGGCTAAACACTTCTCCCGTAGGCACTTGGAAGAGCTCTGTCCTTGTTTTTCTGTCCCGGACTTGCTTTAAAACATGTGTGTGCTTTTTGGGTAACATTTGTACATTCATCTTACTGTATTACCAGTATCACAATCGAGCTTTATATTCGAGGTGGGGGGCCCAGTTTTAAGAACTGGAGGATTTAATGGATATTATCTTGTCCGCACCTGGAGTTTCCAGTCTAGTTTACTGTCAAGGGGGAACACACACTGGTTTTTCCACATTGTTTTGTTCTCAGGCAAATCCCCTTCCCCAGAATTTTCCTTCCCATTTAAACTGGTTACTCTGCTTTTAAAATACGCATCGTAAGAACGAGGCAAAACCGTCGCTTTGCCTCCAGCTGCTTATTTTTTACACAATGAGAACGAGAAAGCGGGTAGAACTAGCCTCTGGAGATGCTGTTCCTTCAAAAAGGTCGGGCCAAGGTAGTGTTTTGGAGTCCGGAGACACAAGGCAAAACCGGTTACCCTGACACACCCTCGCGGTACAAAAGCGTAGCTGGCTTCCGAGCGCTGCCTTCCCACCCCCGCTGCAGCGCAGCCAGTCTCTGGGTGCCTCTCGCTCCCGCCACCGCGTTCTTTCGTCCTTCGTGGGATCGGCTCCAAGCAGCGGTACTAGCTCCTTGGTTCTAGTTTGATCTGTACCGCATTTTAAAGTTTCAGGGACAACATTTCTGAACACTATCCATCCGCACAATGCTGCCAGGCCGCTGGGCAAGAGGCTCGGAGGCTGGCGCCCAGGTCCAGAGCCGCGGGGAGGGCCCCCGAAGCCCCCGCAGTCCCAGAGCGTTTGCAGGTCTCCGAGGGCGCCTCGGCTCCGCCCAGGACCGCCCGAGTGCGGGCCGCGCACCTGTGACCCGCGCGCCCTGGGACCCGGAGATCCTCCGCGTTGATGCGCTCGGCCGTTTTTAAACCTCTCCAGCCGGGACCTCCCCTCGCCTCCAAAGTAACCCGGGCCTGGCCAGTTCCGGCCTCGGGGGCACTCTCCGAGCACCCGGCGCCCGGCGCGGCCACCCCTTACAACCAGCCGGAGGTGGAGACGCGCGCTCTCCTGCTTTACGGCAAGGGTGCGCGCATTTGCGACAGCGTGACGCCGGGAAAGTTTTGGCGGGAAAAGAGCTGCATTTGGATTCCAGTGGTGGCGGGCAAAGGACGGCCTGGTGAGGAGGGGCGGCCGGTAGGGTTGGAAAGGAGTCTGTAAAAGGAGTTCGGCGGTCTACATTAGTTGAGAGGGCCACGACGAGAGAAAGTTACGGGTGACAAGCGATGGGGACCAGAGAGACTCCCGCGGAGGGGCGGTTTCCAAGAGTGGAAGAGTTTGGGACCAGGGGGACCCTGTTGTAGAGGGACTGGAGAGACTGCTTCTCCGCTGGCTGGGGACCCCAAAGGTTTGGGCGCCTGCCGTCTCGAGTGCCAGCTAGCCCTTCCTTCCGCTTCTCGGGGCAGTTTGGCCCCGCCCCAGGCTCCTCCCGGTCCTCTGGACGGCGTGGGGGTGGGAATTGGAGCTGAGCAATGGGGAAGGAGGGGTTGCAGGCGTCGGCGCCAAACTCTAGCCTCCACTGGCCCTCAGCCCCTCACCTGCCTCCCCCCTTCCCTTCCCCAGTCACCCCCCTCCAAGCGCTTGAGCCCCCAGCTCCTCACCACAGCCGCTGCCTTGCTTCGGAGGCCTGACGGAGGCCGCTGTAACTTCGCTTCGCGTGCGAGTGGGGCGTGTGAGTTACCCCACGCCAGGCCGGAACTTCGTATACTTGCGTGTGCTTTCGAGCTTTGGGTGCAGTATGGGCGAGGTGCACGGGGAGAGCAAACTGGTAGTTACATTGGTGGATCATGGCAGCTGGTTGAAGCTTATCCTCACCCCCATTTCTCCTGGGTTCCTGCCTTTTACAGCCGTGATCCATCCTGGAGTCATGGCAGTGCCCTTTGTGGAAGACTGGGACTTGGTGCAAACCCTGGGAGAAGGTGCCTATGGAGAGTGAGTCTGAGTCCTTTTGCCTTGCCTTCACCCTTGCTTTCGTTTTGTGTCTTTCTTGAGTACATATTCCTTGTTTTGGAGTTGTGTATTCTATATTCTTTTCTTTTTTCTTTTGAAAAAGACGGAGCGAGGAGAGTTGAGGGGCAGAGGAGAAAGAGAGACACAGAGAGAATTTTAAGCAGGCACCACGCCCAGCGTGGACCCAGACTTGGGGCTCAATCTCACCACCCTGGGATCACGACCTGAGTGGAAATCAAGAGCCCCAACGATCAACCAACTGACCCACCCAAGGCACACCAGGAGTTGTTTATTAGAATACAGTGGCATCTCAGAGAACAGATCTTTGTATTTGAAATCTAAGACCTTTGGGAACTAAAACATAAAATGTTGCAAGGATTTTTTTTTTTTCTTAAAAAAAATTTTTTTTTTCTGTAAAGAACTGGAAGAGACCTGTGAACTCGGTTTCTCCTCTCACATATTCCTTCCTGGGTTGTTGTTGTTGTTGTTGTTTTTAATAGTTTTTGACTATTTATTTTTGAGAGAGACAGACAGACAGAGCACGAGCAGGGGAGGGACAAAGAGGGAGGGAGGGAGACACAGAATCCAAAGCAGGCTCCAGGCTCTGAGCTGTCAGCACAGATGACAACAGCATGAATGGTGAGATCATGACCCAAGCTGAAGTTGGATGCCCAACCAAATGAGCCACCCAGGTGCCTCTCCTTCCTGGGTTTTATGCATAGTGGTTAAATGAGCAAATGAACAGACTCCGGAATCAGACCACCTGGTTTCAGATTTTGACTCTGTTACATACTAACGTTTTGTATTCTTAGGCAAACTCCTTAATGTCTCTGTTTGCTCAGGTCTACCGTGACAATAATAGTAGCTACCCCACAGTTGCTTAGAACAGCTACCGGAGGCATGTATAGTGTGAGGTTAATAAATATTAGACAATGTTATTAATATTAAATAGAACATGTGTATATGTGATGTGAAGTATTGTTACTCCATTTTAGTTTAACAAGCTTTTATTAAATCGACTTTGGATATATAACATAATGACTTCTGTGATGTGTGGTGGCTAATGCCCTCATTTCAGGAAGGAGTAGTATCTGTTGAGAACATGGCAGAAACCATTTCCTTCGTTTTTACTGGGTGGAGAAAGTAGCAAAGGTAAAATTGTGGGATAAGTCAGTACTTAATCTTTTGAAGTCTTAAAGAGAATTCAAATGTCTTCCTTTTCCTTTTTAGAGTTCAACTTGCTGTGAATAGAAGAACTGAAGAAGCAGTTGCAGTCAAGATTGTAGACATGAAACGTGCCATAGACTGTCCAGAAAATATTAAGAAAGAGATCTGTATCAATAAAATGTTAAATCATGAGAATGTAGTGAAATTCTATGGTCACAGGAGAGAAGGCAATATCCAATATCTGTTTCTGGAATACTGTAGTGGAGGAGAACTTTTTGACAGAATAGGTATGGAAATAAGATTTAAGATATCTATTCTACTAATTAAGTTTCCATATTTGTTTTTTCATCTTGGATCTGCTCTTTGGTCATTGTCCGTTTAGAACTGCTTATGCAACAGTGAAATTACAGTAAGCTTTCTTGCTTTTGGAAGTTACGTTAACACATAAAGTTTATATAGATTCATCAAGGAAAACCTTTTTCCCAAGTTGTGCATGTGATTTTGGGTATGGTTGCTGTTTTGTAGAGTTTAAGAATGATAAACTAATCTCATGGTGAAGTATTGTTTTACCTACACAGTGAGTTTTCTTTATAGACATTCCAGTTACATGAAATCATTGCATACATTTACAGAGTCAAAATAATAGCATGTTGTTATATTTCTTTTTTTATTTGTTTAAGTGAAATAACTTGAGAATTTTTTAGAATTTCTTTACCTATATTTAGTAAATTCTGTACTTGCTACTTTCAGTGTTCTATGTAGATTCAAAGGCTTGATGTTCCAGAACACTGAGGATGTATGGAAAAATATAATTATGTGGATCTAAATTTATTATTTAAAGCTATTTTCTTCACAGCTAAAAACTGATTATTAGAATCTCCAGTATGTATCTCAGAAGAGATTCAGTATAAAAGAAATCAGAAGGTAGAGACAGAGATCTAAACATAAAAAGAAAACTGACAATAGAACATTTCTTAATAAAACTTTATTTCCTAAAGGAACTTTGCAGTCATTCATGGTTTTGTAGTACAAAGGATTATAAGAAGTTTCATTTTGTTGTTAAATATTTAGTGAAATTAGTTTATATTTTCCCAGGCTTATACTTCAGCAATTACATTTTAGAGAGGGGGAAAATATTGTCCTAGCATTTAGAAGAAATTAGGGGAGAATTGGAAAGACAGCAAATAAATCATGATTAGCCTAAGATATCAGACACATGTAAGGTATGGCTTGCATTCTTGATCTGGGTAATAGTTTCTCTCTGTAGTTTTCCTGTGATGGTCATTTATTTTCGCCACATAACAGATGGGGAAATGTGAGTTAATTAAATACTGTGTGAGTTAACAGACATCAGAGTCTTTTAATTGTTAGCATACAATTCTCTTTGCCAATATATCGTCACAAATGTCTACCCTTCTGTGGTTGCTGCCTGATGATGTTTACCTGGTGGGCTGACTTCGATTATGAATTCTTACAGAGCCGGACATAGGCATGCCTGAACAAGAGGCTCAGAGGTTCTTCCATCAGCTCATGGCAGGGGTGGTAGGTACAGTTGTCTCTTTTCCTTTTACTTAAAATTAATATGAATGAAGTAAGTTACTAAAGTTTGCCTCTCTCTGTTTCTCTTTTAGGTTTATCTGCATGGTATTGGGATAACTCACAGGGATATTAAGCCAGAAAATCTCCTATTGGATGAAAGGGGTAAGTTTAGCATTTTGTCACCATTGCCTAAGTTATTTTTAATCTATACAAGGCAGAGGTGAAGCTTTTGCATTATTGAAATTTTAGAGCAAAAAATTTGAGAAGTGTAGGAAATCTGAGAGACTCAGTATATTTAGACTTTACAAGTCCTTCCTGATACAGTTGTGGATGAGATAGAGAATCTGATCTAGATGCGGAGTAGCTCACTAAATGAATAACTACAAATAGTCTTAACACTTCAGTGAATTAATAAAGGAAAGTTTATGTTGGAATATCCTGGACCATAGCCTTATCCTGTTTGTTCTCGTTAGTTAGTTAGTTAGTTAGCTTTTTTCAAGTTTTTATGTAAATTCCATTTAGTTAACATATAGTGTAATACTAGTTTCAGGAGTAAAATTTAGTGATTCATCACTTACATATAACTCCCAGTGCTTATCATAAGTGCCCTCCTTAATACCCATCACAGCCCAGCCTCCCCTCCAGCAACCCTCAGTTTGTTCTCTGTAGTTAAGAGTCTGTTTTATGGTTTGCCTCTCTCTCCTTCTTTTTCCTTAGGTTCCTCTAATTCATTTCTTAAAGACTACATATGAGTGAAATCATATGGTTTTTGTCTTTCTTTGACTGATCTATTTTGCTTAGCATAATACACTCTAGTGCCATTCACATCATTGAAGATGACAAGATTTCATTCTTTTTTATGGCTGAGTAATATTCCATTGTATACGTGTACCACAACATTATCCATTCATCTGTTGATGAACACTTGGGCTGTTTCCATATCTTGGCTTTTGTTGAAAATGCTGCTCTAAACATCAGTGTGCATGTATCCCTTTGAATTAGTATTTTTGTAAATTTTGTAATATTTGGGTAAACACCTAGTAGTGCAGTTGCTGGATCATAGTGTGGGTCTATTTTGAACTTTTTGAGGAACCTACATACTGTTTTCCAGAGTGACTGCACCAGTTTACATTCCCACTGACAGTGTAAGAAGGTTTCTCTTTCTCTGCATCCTTGCCAACATGTGTTGTTTCCTGTGTTGTTAATTTTAGCCATTCTGACAGGTATGAGGTGATATCTGATTGTAGTTTTTATTTCTATTTCCCTGATGATGAGTGATGTTGAGTATCATTTCATGTATGTTGGCCATCTATATGTCTTTGGAAAAATGCCTATTCATGTCTTCTGCCCATTTCTTAGCTGGATTATTTGATTTTTGAGTGTTGAGTTTGGTAAGCTCTTTTTTTTTTTTAATGTTTATTTATTTATTTTGAGAGAGAGCATGAGTGATCAGGGGAGGGGCAGAGAGAGAGGAAGAGAGAAAGTCCTAAGCAGTCCCTGTGCTTATAGCAGGGCTTGATCTCACAAACTATTAGATCATGACCTGACCCAAAATCAGGAGTCAGACGCTCAACTGACTGAGGCCCGAGTTTGAAAAGGTCTTTATAGATTTTGTATATTAATAACCTTTTATCAGATATGTCATTTGGAAATATCTTCTGCCATTCCAATGGTTGTCTTTTAGTTTTGTTGCAGAAAACAATTTGTCTTTCTGTGCAGAATTAATTTATCTTCTGTGCAGAAGCTGTTTACCTTGATGAAGTCTCAAGCAAGCAGCCTTGATGCTTGCTTTTGTTTCCCTTGCCTCTAGTCACGTGTCTCATAGAGGTTCCTGTGACTGAAGTCAAAGAAGTTGTTGGCTTGTGTTCTTCTGTAGGATTTTGATGGTTTCCTGTCTCGCATTTAGGTCTTTGATCCATTTTGAATTTATTTTTGTACATGGTGTAAGGAAGTGGTCCAGGTTCATTCTTCTGCATGTTGCTCTCTGGCTTTCCCATCATTGTTGAAGAGACCATCTTTTTTCCATTGGATGGATGTTCTTTCCTGCTTTGTTGAAGATTAGTTGACTATAAAGTTGTGGGTCTATTTCTGCGTTCTCTATTCTATTCAGTTGATCTATGTGTCTGGTTTTGTGCCACTACCATTCTATCTTGATGATTACAGCTTTGTAATACAGCTTGAAGTCTGGGATTGTGATGTCTCTAGTTTGCTTTTCTTTTCAACATTGCTTTCGCTATTTGGGGTCTTTTACCTCTTTGGCAAGGTGTATTCCTGGGATTCATATGGGTTTTGGTGCAGTTGTAAATGAGATCAATTTCTCGATTCCTTTTTCTGTTGCTTCATTCTTGGTGTATAGAAATGTTTCAGATTTCTGTACATTGATTTTGTATCCTCTGACTTTACTGAATTCATGTATCAGTTCTAGCAATTTTTCAGTGAAGTTATTTGGGCTTTCTACAGAGAGTATTATGTCATTTGTGAAGAGTGAAAGTTTGGCTGCTTCTTTGCTGATTTGGATGCCTTTTATTTCTTTTTGTTGTCTGATTGCTGAGCTAGAACTTCCAGTATTATGTTAAATAATAATGGTGATAGTGGACATCCTTGTCTTGTTCCTGATCTTATGGAAAAAGCTCTTGGTTTTTCCCCACTGAGGATTATATTGGCTATGGGTCTTTCATATATGGCTTTTATTATGTTGAAATATGTTCCCTCTTTATAAAATGGTGATAGTAAGAGAATCTCTTGGGATTCTAAGGATAAAGGAGACCTATGTATCCCTGCCCATGTATGTACATAGCATAAGTTAGGTCATAGAATATATGCTTTCTTAATGTGCATGTGGACTTTATTTTTCAGCCTTTTCTGTTGTATTCATACAGTGTAGAAACCTTTACTTTTATTGAAAACTTAAAAAAAATTCAGGCATGGGGCGCCTCACTGGCTGAGTCAGTAGAACATGTGACTTTTGATTGTGGGGTGATGAATTCAAGCCACACACTGGGCATAGAGCTTACTTAAATTCAAGCACATAAAAATTATATAAACATGTAATACATAATATAATAAAATAAAAATACAGCAACCACCTGTGTAACAACTTGGTGTAAAATATAAAACATTATATGTATGTATACCACTCAAAGCAGTGGTGTTCATAATAGCAAAAAACTGGAAACAACCTAAATGTCTATGAACAATAGGACAGATAAATTACGAAATGGATGATTTATAGGTACAAGTAATGACATGGATATGTTTCATAGAAGTATTTATACCAGGATGGTTCTATTTATAGGAAGTTCAAAACTGTAAAATCAAACATACTGTTTAGGGATACAAATATGGGAAAAATCACAGAGAAAAAAAGTATATTAAAACAAAAATCAGAATGGTGGTTACTTATGAGAATGTAGAGAAACAAATAAATTGAGGGAAGTAATTACAGGGGATTTCAAAGGAGAGAAGAATGTTGTTAAATTGAGTATTGGATAAGTGGGATATACTCACATCCTGCATATTCTGTAAACAGTCTTTTGTTTCTACTCAATATTTAATAATCTTTTTTAAAAAAGAAAATATTGGGGCCCCTGGGTGGCTCAGTTGGTTAAGCGTCCAGCTTCGGCTCAGGTCATGATCACACGGTTTGTGGGTTCGAACCCCGCGTCGGGCTCTGTGCTGATAGCTCAGAGCCTGGAGCCTGCTTCAGATTCTGTGTCTCCCTCTCTCTCTGACCTTCCCCTGCTCGTGCTGTCTCTCCCTGTCTCTTGGGGAAAAAAAAAAAAAAAAAGATAATGTTACTAATATAGTCCCAAGTCCTGTGTATTCCTTCTCAAATGTATTCTCTTTTCTTTTTCTCGGAGATAACCACACTTAATTTAGAATTTGTTATATGCAGTTCTCTAACCTGAGTGTTATGTTGCAGACATAAGGAAACAACAAAATTCGAGGAATGTACAGTGTTAGTAAGTGTAAGTACTAGGCACTCTTACTCTCGGTGGTTTGTCAAGATTGTGTCATGTGTAGCTACTAAAAGGATAATTACAGTAGCTGCCTCCCAACTCAAACACAGGTAAACAGTGGATACATATTGTATTGTATGGATATATACCTGATTTTAAGAATCAGTCCCCTATTTTAGGACATTTAAGTTGTTTCTAGCTTAAAAAAATGGAACAGTGATGTCTGTTCTATAAATTTTTGCACAGGCCCAGTATAAAACTTGGGTCATGTTATAATGGATATTTGCTATGGCACTTGTCCTTTTTTCCCCACTCCCACCCTGTTCCATGTCAGTACTATAGATAGACCTTTTCTTTTTTTAAACAACTTACATAAAGTTTTCATTGCATACATGGTAACAAGATTTTACCATTTCGTTATTTGATATTTAAGCTATTTACAGATAAGACTGCTAGGAATATCCTTGTGTTTGTGAATTTGGGGGAGCATTTCTGTGCTTATGTTCCTGGAAATGGGAATTGCAATTAAAAAAAATTTTTTTAATGTTTATTTATTTTTGAGAGAGAGAGGGAAAGAGCACGCAAGCAGGGGAAGGGCCGTAAGAGATGGAGACACAGAATCCGAAGCAGGCTCCAGGCTCTAGGCTCCAAGCTGTCAGCACAGAGCCCTATGCAGGGCTTGAACCCACGAACTGTGAGATCATGACACTCAGCTGACTGAGCTACCCTGGGAATTGCTAGTTTAAAGAGTGAATATTTCAATTTTGACATCTTTTGCCAGATTGTCCTCTAAAAAAGTTATACCATTTGACACCTTGATAATAGGAGGTCTTCCCTCATCCTTAGATAAGGTTAGATTTCCTTGTTATAAGATCTAGTTATATCCTCTATTTTCATAACTTTCCCAACAGTTGTCTGTTGTTAATCTTCTCCAGTAATTCATTTGCCTGCAGTGGCTAGCACAACATCACTCGGTTGTGGTGGGTATTCAGTAGGCACAGAAGCTGAAAGTTCTGCCTGTAGTTTGTGTTAACGATGGGAAGTTAGAGGAAATTTGCCCTTTTGGTGCATCTTCAGTGCATAGTTCTTCTCCTTTTCTAAACTTAGCCACTTTGACAAGAAGTTCTAATGGTTTGTGGATCTTTAGTTTTAGTGTGTCTTTATGTATTTTCTTCCTGCTGTCTGGGTTTGTTTGCTGCTGGGAAAGTTGTACCTTGTTTGTTATTGATGTCTCCTTCCAGCCCTTTGTACACATTGATGAAGGACTTGGCCGTGCTTTCAGCCTAAGACTAGGGTGTCCTTTTACCAGAAGGACAGCCCCTTTTGACTCCATTGTCTTTAACCTGGTCCATGTATTGATGATTTTTCTCTTTCATTAATAGAAGCTATGAGGCCTTTTTCTAGTTCAGCTAGGTGATGATGTCTTTTATTTCTTTTAAAATGTCTTGTCATTAATTTAAGGTAGAAAAGTTCTACAGACTTTAACATCAGTGATTTTTCCAGTAATACTTCATTCCTGTAAGTGTATTTATTTACAAAACATCTTTATCAAGTGCCATTCATTTTTCCTTTGGTTTAGATAACCTCAAAATCTCTGACTTTGGCTTGGCAACAGTGTTTCGGCATAATAATCGTGAACGTTTATTGAACAAGATGTGTGGTACTTTACCTTATGTTGCTCCAGAGCTTCTAAAGAGAAAAGAATTTCATGCAGAACCAGTTGATGTTTGGTCCTGTGGAATAGTACTTACGGCAATGTTGGCTGGAGGTAAGAGCTATTTAATCACGATGGAACTCCTGTCTGTAGAAAGCCAGATTTATTGTACCAAAATAAATGAAACAAACCAGGGAAATCCGTATTTATGTGAAAGTATTTTGATAGTAAACTTCTTTATAACTAAGGTGGAACTTTTAATCCCAAAGCTTTTCAAAAATGAGTTTTATGTAGAGCTATTAAATGAAATATCACAATAGCAATCTCTTCTAGAATTCATGTGAATAATTTTGGGAAGAGTAGGGCAGAAGTAGTTCATCCGTCTTTGAGGCAACTCTAAAATTTCTGTGAGTTGGCATTCTTAGTTTGAAAACCATACTGAATTCATTTGGAGGAAACTTTTAATGGATTTGTATCACTGACTATTTTCCTTTAAAATCTTCATTATATAATGACAGGAACACTCAGAAAACTGGGACTTGTTTCTTTTTTAGAATTGCCATGGGACCAGCCCAGTGACAGTTGTCAGGAATATTCTGATTGGAAAGAAAAAAAAACATACCTCAACCCTTGGAAAAAAATAGATTCTGCTCCTCTAGGTAACTGGCTTATGTTGATTAAAATTACTGATTTCTTGGATAATGAAGACTAGTGCTGTTTGAATTTTTTCCTTATATATTTTTTCTTTTTAATTTAAATAATCACATAAATTGTCTGTGATCCTTGCAGATAGATTAGAAAATAACATTTTTTTAAGCCCTATGATCCCAGCACTCAGAAATAGCCTCATTAATATTTTGATAATATAGTTCTACATGTTATTATAAAAATAAATAGCAAGTATATATTTGTTATATATGTATGTAAGTATGTGTTTTTACAAAAAATAAGAACATACTACCCATGCTATTTTATAACCTGTTTTTTCTCTTAATGCTATAGTCAAGTACATTTTTCCATGACTATAATTGTTGGTCTGCATCATTATTTATAAATAAGACTGTGATAGTATTTTGCTATGTGGATATGTCTTACTATATTTATCCAATACACTGTTTTTAGAGATGTATATTTAAAAAAATTTTTTTTACTTATGAAAGAGATATGATGATCATCCCTGTAATACACATACTATAAATCATTTAATTAAAAAGCAAATCCAGAAACATCAAGGATGTATGCAGTTTTTTCTTTTTTTTTTTTTAATGTTTATTTTGAGAGTGAGCGAGTGAGCACATGTTTGTGCAGGAGGGGCAGAGAGAGAGGGAGAGAGAGAGTCCCAGCAGGGTTTGCACCCTCAGCACAGAGCCTGGTGTGGGGCTGACCTGAGCCAAAATCAAGAGCTAGTCGTTTAACCGACTAAGTCACTCTGGTGCCCCTAGGATGTGTGCAGTTTTTAGTTATTATGGTTAACTTTGCCAAATTACTTTTCAGAAAGTTTATATCATATTTCCACAGTCTCATTAGTTTATATATTTTTTAAAATATTTGATTATTTATTAGCTTTGTGTCTGTTTTTGTGGATGACCTATTTTACTCACTTTTGGCAGGGTGGTTTTCTTATTACTTTGTATGAATTTTTTGAAACATAATGTCATTAGGTCTTTGCATTTGTTACAAATATTTTTCATAATTTGCCATGTATCTTTATTTTATGTTATTTTCACACACAGAAGTTTTACATTTTTATTTATTCAAATCTATTATTTTGTCCTTTATGGTTTTCTGACTGTATTGTTATGTTTGTCAAGGTCTTCCCTACCTCTAACTTTAGAAAAAAATTCTTGTGTTTTCATTTGTGGGGGTTTTCTTAAATGTTTAGTTTGAAAGGGAGTGAGAGCAGGGGAGAGGCAAAGAGAGAGGGAGACACAGAATCTGAAGCAGGCTCCTAGCTCTGAGCTCTCAGCACAGAGCCCAAAGTGGGGCTGGAACTCACAAACTGCGAGATCATGACCTGAGCTGAAACCAAAAGTCAGACATTTAACGAACTGAGCAACCCAGGGACCCCTTAATTTATTTTTTAAGTAGGCTCCATGCCCAATGTGGGGCCTGAACTCACACCTCTGAGATCAGGGGCTGCATGCTTTACTGACTGAGCCAGCCAGGGGGACGCCCCTCATTTGTGTTTTTATACCTTCAGTTTTTCATTTAAATCTTTGGTTCATTAGAAAATAATTTGAGGGGGGGTGCCTAGGTGGCTCAGTCAGTTAAGTGGCGGACTCTTGGTTTCAGGTCAGGTCATGATCTCATGGTTCATGAGTTCAAGCCCTGCTTTAGGCTCTGCACTGACAGTGCGGAGTCTTCTTGGGATTCTCTTTCTCTCCCTCTCTCTCTGCCCCTTCCTTGCTCATGTTGTCTGTCTCTCTAAATAAAAAAATAAACAACAAAAAGAACTTTAATAAAAAAGGAAAATAATTTTGGTTTTGGGAGATGTATGAATTCTTTATCAAGATAAAATTAAGATCCTTTAGGATGACAGTTATATTACTGTCTCAAAAAGTTTCTAGAAAGTAATTTTTCTTTATAAAACTGAGGACATAACATGACATATTGGAACAGCAGTTTGGAATTGGAAATGGATGAGGATTTTTAAATCTTTTTGTTAATGTTGTCACACAGGGAGAAACATTTCCACCTGGGTCTTGCTTTACTTATTTGCAGACAACTGAGAATCAGATCTGGGAATGGCCTTCTCAGATACAGACATTAGCAAAGAGCAAATGCATGAAATTAAAGCAGTAATTAAGCAGCTTTATTCTTTCTCTTCCCTAGAAATAATATTTGGATATAAGGAGACCAGTAGAGAATATATTTCACAGTACAGGTTTCTAATTTGTGTGACTCTTTTGTAACTGTTGTTGTCTTAATATTTTATTTTTAGCTTTGCTGCATAAAATCCTAGTTGAGAATCCATCAGTAAGGATTACCATCCCAGACATCAAAAAAGATAGATGGTACAACAAACCTCTCAAGAAAGGTAATATCCTTAAAACACAAGCAGTCAGTATCACAAATCAACAGTACAGGATACTTGTGGTCTCTGTCCTCATGTAAGTTATAATGTGTAGTAGGAAGTACAAAAGATAATTTTAAGTTTGTGAATAAAGTGGAAAAGCAGAGTACTATAGCCAAGTGTTTGACTAAGTCTTAAGTGACAGAGAAAACTTGTCTTCCTGAGGAAATCACATTAAATCTAAGAACTGAAGATTAATGGAGAACTAGCCAGATGATACTGGCACGTTGAGTGGCAGATTCTGGACAGCGGAAGCAGCATTTGGAGAGTCTTAGAGTGTGGAAGGTGATATATTTGAGGAAGTTGAAAGAAGGCCAATATGGCACGGACCATGTCTGGCTTGTTCATTTTATGTCACTTGTTGTTAGCACAGTGTGTGGTACATTGTAGGCTTTCAGTAAATGTTGAGTAAATGAGTGAATAGAGAAGGGGGAGAGGGAGAGAGGTTTGAAATGAAGTAGATAGTGACCAAATTGTGAAGGAGGACCAATCCTTGAGGATTTGGGGCTTTAACTCAGGACCATTGAGGAAGGCAAGGAAATGACATGATCACATATTTGGTTTTAAAAGATCTTCCTGGCTACTCTTTTTTTTTTCCCATTGTTTTTGAAATTTTTGATCCTAGCTGTGAGAAGATGGTATCTTGGACTAGGTTAGTAGCAATGGGTTTGGAAGGAAGAGTTAGATTCCAAAGAAATTTACAAACTAGAATTGATAGGACTGGTAATTGTTTATATGTCGAAAATGAAAGAGAATGAATCCAGGATGGATGGCTCTTTTCTGCGTTGACCAACTCAGAAAGTGACAATGCCATTTATTGGGGTATACCTTAGGAAAAATAGAATTGGTGAGAAATTTTATTGGGCTTTGAACATGTTAATTTTGAGAAGTAAAAGTCTGTGTGTGTGTGTGTAACTCAGGAGATAGGACCAGGCTTGAGATATCAATATTTAGTTGTTTTCTGCAAATAGATGGTAATTTAAACTGGTAGATGAAATTGAGTGTATGAAATTTTAAGGAATGCCAACATTTAAGTAGTAAGTAGAGGCCAGGGAGACAGAGATAAGTAGCCAAAGAGATGGGAGGAACATCAAGAGGATATGAAGAAATTGAGGCCAACAGAAGAAAATGTATGATTGTAGCAGGTACTGTTGAGTGAATTAATAACATGAAGCCTGAAAATTTGCCCAGTAGTTATTCATGATCATGGTAGGAACAGGTTTGGTGAAGGTCTGGGAGTAATTTTACTTGACAGTGCAATGCTTATAGTCTAAAAGAGAGATAATAAAGCAGAGTGTAGACAGCTCATTCAAGAAGTCTGGCTGTGAATGCAAGGAAAAAGGATAATGGCTGGAGATAAGTGAGTTTTTAACTCTCCTCTGAGTGTATCTTTTCCCTTCTCCCTTCTAATTGAAATCTAACTCTCCTCTGAGAACACAGCTTCCTCTCAAGTAGATGTTTTCTTTCCCACACGCTTTACCCTTGAATCTGAGAGTGAGGTAGGCATCATTTTTGTCCTTCATTTCTGCTTCCTCCCCTTTCTTCACATTTCTCTCCTCTTATTTTGAATCTCATATAATCAGACTACTACCTAATGTTCCCTCGTTGTTATAATCAGCTTCTGAACCCCCAGTTAAAATTCCTGCCTCATTGTCACGCTCTCTAATGTGACTCATGTACATCATTTTGTCATGGCTCTTGGTGATTTAAATATTCATTTGGATGATCCTTCCAATATCCTGATCATGAGGTCAATTTCCTTGACCTTCTCTCCTCTAGTGATTTTCTCTCCAAACATCCTGCTTTGACCACTTTTATATATTTTTTTCTGGCTTCCTCCTCTAGTACCCTGATTCCAGATCCTTTGACCCTGTCTAGACATGCAGTCCATTAGTTCTACTTCCTTTTCACTATCCCTTACCTGTGACCTCCCTCGGTCCTCAGTTCCATCCTCACTACATTGTAATGACTTCTTTACTTTCGGCTTCAGCTTTCCTGCCCCATTCTGTCTTCATGCTTACTGGACACAACCTAATCCAAATTTAATCCAGTTTTCTACCTACTCTATACTTACACCTGCATTGCTGATTGCACCTGGACCAGGATACATGACAGTGTTCACTTTAAATTCAGGATCACTGACCTCAAGTGAGCCCTTCATTCTGCCAGACAGCTATAATGCATTTCCCTACTTCTTTCACAATCTCAGTTCTCTTGAATCACATTTGTATACCTTTTCTTTTGTTTTCTTTTTTTTCAACTTCTACTACCTCCTTTCCCATCCTCATTCTTGGTTGGTGACAGCACTTCCTATTTCACTGGGAAATAGAAACAATCATAAGGCATCTTCCATAAGCTCCCATCACCATCTCCTAGCCGCCTAACCAGCTGCCTCTGTGCTCATATATTCTTTCTCCTTTGTTGCTATGAATAAATTGCAAAGAACATGCTAGTTCTTTCTTTTGTGCACTAGGCCTAGTTCTCTTTGCCTACTCAGAGACACTCTTTAGCAAATCTTTTGTCTTTCTCCTGCATCATTAATTTTTTCCTCTCTATTGCTTTCTCACCAGCCTGCTAGCATGTTGTTTCTTTCATCTTACTGCCTGATGCATAACAGGTTTAATAAGACATTTGAATGAATTCATTAATAAATAAAATGTTCAGCTAAATGTAAGTGTGTTTAAATGATTTTGGGACAGTTCCAGTTGAGAGGAAGAGGCTGAGGTCTGAGAAGGGATGAAGGAGAATCAAGACTGCTGAGATAGGAGGGCATGGACTCACGTACAAGTAGAGGGATGAACATGTGACGGGAGCATGCAAGAGGATGGGTAGCAGTGCGAGTAAACTGGCAGATTTAGCAGTGGCACATTGAGGGAGTTTCTAATGACTTTATTTTTTTTGTGCAGTGGGAATGCTAAGCAATGAGGTCCTGGGGAGGGTGGGGGGGTCATGGGAATTTGGCCAGAGTATAGGAGTTTTGAAGCGATCATTGTGGAGAAAGGGAGAGGAAACTAACTAGAGAAACAGGACTGACTGTCAGTGTTGAAGATCCAGCTGATGGTGGTAACCAATGAATTTATAGCGGTATAATGATTATCTTGGTAAAGCTTTTCCAGGGGAGCAGAGAATGTTGGATAGAGAAGATTCATAATGTTTATTGCCATTGTAACAAATTATTTTCTATTTTTAAAGGTTTTGACTTTTTACCTAGGTCTCTTTATCTTCATAGAACACTATTCTCTTACCATAAATGGTACCATTAAAATTATGGCTTTAACTTAAAACCCCATACTTGGAGCATGCTTACAGGTCAGGATTTGTGAAATGTGTAAGTTGAAAAGTGAGTCTTCATAAGTTTATAATGACCGTATTTCTTATGAAATCATGTACAAAGAGCCACTATTTGTCATATAACTGTTTTGCTTTAAATACATGGATTTAGATGTGGTTTTACTTCTTTAATTTTCCAGTGGAATTAGTTGAAGAACATTTGCTTAGAAGACTTGAAAACATTTGTATTTATGTTTTCTTTTTTTAGGGGCAAAGAGGCCCCGAGTCACTTCAGGTGGTATATCAGAGTCTCCTAGTGGATTTTCTAAGCACGTTCAATCCAATTTGGACTTCTCCCCAGTGAACAGTGCTTCTAGGTAAGATTAATCAGCAAAGGTCAAATAGTTGTTGAGTGTAATACTCCCATAAGAAGTAATGCATGTATGTATTTTTTCTTAATAGTGAATGTAATTTTTATCAGTGTGAGGATAATGTGATATAAGAAAGGCCTGATTGATTTTATCTAAAAATATACTTTCCCCCATATCTTAATGCCTCAGTGAAGAAAATGTGAAGTACTCCAGTTCCCAGCCAGAACCACGGACAGGTCTTTCCTTATGGGACACCAGTCCTTCATATATTGATAAACTGGTACAAGGGATCAGTTTTTCCCAACCTGCATGTCCTGATCATATGCTCCTGAACAGTCAGTTACTTGGCACACCAGGATCCTCACAGGTAAGGGAATTTAGTTTTTCAAATAAATAATGAAAACTCTTAGTTTTTGTCATAAAGCCTTTTTTTAAATGTATAAATCTTAGATATATTGTATTAATGCTTTAACATATACAGAGTTTTTTGCAAAGAGGGAATTAGAAAATACTTTCATGTATAAGAATCTTAAGTCACAGAGAGAATTTTCAGACTAAATAATTATGATATGATTGCTTTTGGTGATACCAGATTTATTCAGGTCTCCTCTGTTTGATATGTAGAACCCTTGGCAGCGCTTGGTTAAAAGAATGACACGGTTTTTTACCAAATTGGATGCAGACAAATCTTACCAGTGCCTGAAAGAGACTTGTGAGAAATTGGGCTATCAGTGGAAAAAGAGCTGTATGAATCAGGTATGTTTCATTGACTTTCCAGGAGAAAAATACAAATATTTGAGTAAAAATCATTATCAGTATATTTTTGAAAAAGAAACAATTGAAATTCAAAGGGTTTAAGTAAAATGTTATTTACCTTAAGAAATAATGTTGAAAGTCTCCTCTGAGGTTATTAAAAATATTGAGACTTAAGTTATTATTTTCTTAAAAACTACATATACTTAAATTGTAACAGTGATACTATGAAAGATGAATACATTAACAATCCCATATTGGGGCGCCTGGGTGGCTCAGTCGGTTAAGCGTCCGGCTTCTGCCAGGTCATGATCTCACGGTTCGTGGGTTCGAGCCCCGCATCGGGCCCTGTGCTGACAGCCAGCTCAGAACCTGGAGCCTGCTTTGGATTCTGTGTCTGCCTCTCTCTCTGACCCTCCCCTGCTCGTGCTGTCTCTCTCTGTCTCTCCAAAAAAAAAAAAAAAAAAAAAAAAAAATCCCATATTATTTCATCTCCCCTGCTCCCACCTACAATTTTTGTTGTTTATGTTATTATAGCATATTTGTATCACTGAAATTCTTTTTTTTTTTTTAATTTTTTTTTATGTTTGTTTATTTTTAAGAGAGAGAGTGTGAGCAGGGGAGGTCCTGAGAGAGAGAGAGGGAGACACAAAATCTGAAGTAGGCTCCAGGCTCTGAGTTGTCAGCACAGCCCAACGTAGGGTTCAAACTCAAGAACCAAAGTCAGACACTTAACCAACTGAGCTACCCAGGCACCTCTGTATCATTGAAATTCTAATCTGTCTTTAGGCTTTTCAAAAACCGTACTGGCATGAAAAACAACATGAGGGGAATATTATGTATTAAAGAAGCCCGATAAATAATGCAATGCATGATCTTTTACTAGATCATGGATTTAAAAGGGGGGAAAAGGCTTTAAAGAGTGTTATTGGGACAATTGGGGATATTTCATATAGTTTTCATATTAGACACTGCTTTTGTATCATGTCAAATTTCTTGGGTGTTATAATATTTTGGTTTGTAGGAGAATGTGTTCATAGGAGAAACATTTTGATGTGAAGTGTGTATCTTCTATAGCTTGGTTGAAAAACTTAAGAAAAAAGATAACCACACAAAAAGTACATAGGTTGATAAAGTCAATGAAGGCTATATGGGTATTTATTGTAGATTCTTTCAGGTTTTTTTTATAGATTTGTAAGCTTTCAAAATTAGACGTTAAGGGAAATTGTTACTACGCAGAAATCTGAGGCTAGCCTGATTTTCCTCTCATTTGTGTGGGTAACTAACTTTTTTTTTGGACAGGTAGATTTATTAAGATAAAATTCACATAACCTAAAATTTAACCATTTTAAAGTGTATAATTTAGTGATTTTGGTATATTCACAGGATTGTGCTATCATCACTTAATTCCAGAACATTCCATTGCCCCAAAAATAAACTTTATACCAATTAGTGGTCACTCCTCATACCTCCTTCCCTTCATTCCCTTGCAGCCACTGATTTACTTTCCATCTCTATGAGCTGCCTATTCTGGATGGTTCGTATAAGTGGAATTATATAATGTCATATAAATGGCTCTTTGTGTCTGTTTGATTTTACTTAGCATGTTTACAAGGTTAATCTGTGTTTACATTCATCAGTACTCCGTTCCTTTTTACGGGCAAATAATATTCCATTATGTGGATAGAAGACTGCATTTTATTTGTTCATTTACCTGTTGATGGACATTTGGGGTGTATCTGCTTTTTGGCTATTATGAATAATGCTGCTATATACATTTTTATATAAGTTTTTGCATGGACTTAGTGTGTTTTAGTTTGCCAGGGCTGCCATAACAAAATACCGCAGACTGAGTGCTTAAACAACAGAAATTTGGTTTCTCATGATTCTAGAGACTGAAGTGCAAGATCAAGGTGCCGGCAGAGTTAGTCTCCTTGGAGGCCTCTCTTCTCAGCTTTGGGATGACTGTCCTCTTGCTGCCTCCTTATGTGATCTTTCCTCTGTGTGTATGCATACCTGGTGTCTGTCTATGTATGTCTGTGTATCCTAACTTTTTTTCTTACAGAGACACCAGTCATATTGGATTAGGGCCCACCTAATGGTCTAGTTAGGACCATTTTAAAGGCTCAGTCTTCAAATATAGTCATAGTTTAAGGAGGTAGGGCTTCAACACACACACATTTTGAGAGGATACAATTCCACCCAAAACAATATGTTTTCAATTTCTTAGCTCTGTAGCTGCTAATGGGATTGCTAAAGCATAGAGTAACTCTATGTTCAACTTTCTGAGGAGCTGCCAAGTGGTTTACCAAAGCAGCCGCACTGTTTTACATTCCCAGCAGCGATGTATGTGTTTTGTATTTTTCCAGAACATGATGTGTTCTAGTTTTGAATAATTGTGGTACACCAGTGTACTTTTTATAGTCATTCCTTGAAGTGAGAATTATTACAAATGTCTTTGTAATTTGGGCTAACCTGATTTTTATTGCCTTAGGTTACTGTATCAACAACTGATAGGAGAAACAATAAACTGATTTTCAAAGTGAATTTGGTAGAAATGGATGAGAAGATCTTGGTTGACTTTCGGCTATCTAAGGTATGTAGAACAGCACTTTTCGAGAGTGCGCTGAGCTAAAATCAAGAGTCAGATGCTTAACCAACTGAGTCAATGTAGGTGCCTCTAGAACAGCACATTTTAAAAAAACTTTGTCTTGCTGTTGTTAAATATTACATGTTTGTTGTAGAAACCAAAAAAAAAAAAAAATGAAAACTTACAAAGGAGAAAATAAAAATCAAGTTTAATCTTATCATCCAGAGAGAACAGAAGTCTTACTACTTCTTTAGTATGTGCTATATGGAAATACTCCTATGTAGTTTTTTTTAACGGCATTATATTTGTATATACATGGCATTTGTAAAACACATTAACTTGCTTTATTTCATTCAGTGTTAAGAGCATTAATTCTTGTCATTATTCTATAACAGTCTTGCTTTTTTGTAGAAAATGTAAATAAGTAAAAATAAAAATCCTGAATTATACTGCCCACCAGTAGTTACCCTGATTATTTTAAAGCATTCTAAGCTTTGGGGAACCTGGGTGGTTCAGTTAGTTGAGTCTCTGACTCTTGATTTTGGCTCAGTCATGGTCTCACGGTTCATGAGTTTGAGCCTCATACTAGATTCTGTGCTGACAGTTCAGAGCCTGCTTGTGATTGATTCTCTCTCTCCTTTTCTCTCTGCCCCTCCCCTGTTTATGTTCTCAATTGCTCTCTCTCTCTTTTTTTCTCTCTCTCTCTAAAAATAAATAAACTTAAAAAAAAAAGCAGTCCAAACTTTTTCTTTTTAATTACAATTATGTATTTGTCAAAACGTATAATATCATTAATGAATCTTTATCTGTCATAAGTCTGTGATTAATGTTCATATACATAGAGTTTTGTTCACATTTCTGATTATTTCTTTAGAAATTACTGGTTCTGATATAAGACCCAAACAGCATTTTCTCTGTCTCCTAAGAGACTGTACATGGCTCTAAAGGAGTTTGGAGAAACAGGTCACATTCTGAACCTGAAGCTTTGCTGCAGTACTGTTGTCTGGATGGTTAGTGTGGAATTAGATTACAAAGATCCTGTGTAGCGAAATTTTTCTCACACCTGAATCACTGGCTTTGTTGCCACAGTATTTTGGCAAGATTTCAGGGTAGTTGTATAGCTAAACTTTAGTTTACAAAGCCCCAGTGCCTATGGAAAGCAGTGACTTAGGTACAAAGTTACCAATGCTTGAAACAGACAGGATGCCATTGTTTCTGCTCTCTGAGCCCAGTGTAGTGGGAACAGTGATGGGCCCAAAATCAAGTTGGGATTATGTATGTAACCATTTCTTCTAGAATATTTGGTCTTTATAAGGAGACCTGAAGGGAATTGTAGCTGGACATGTCTAAGATTATTTGCCTCTACTTACCACTAAGAGTTTGATTTTATGGTAGTCTCTTTTTTTTGACCTTTTTTGGGGATATTATTCCTAATACAGGGTGATGGATTGGAATTCAAGAGACACTTCCTGAAGATTAAAGGGAAGCTGAGTGATGTGGTGAGCAGCCAGAAGGTTTGGCTTCCCGTCACCTGAGAGATCATTGGATTCCTGGTGAATATAGTGCTGCTATGTGGACATTATTCTTCCTAGAGAAGATTATCCTATTCTGCAAACTGCAAACAGTAGTCCCTCAAGAGTTGTCTTCCCTCTACCCAAACATTTTCCAATTCTTTTTGTATGCCTTCATACAAACAATACCTATATCTTCATTGTAACTAAAGATCTGGGGAACAGATGGATAGAATTCATTAGATATTTCTTCATCTTGTGTTTAGTGTCTTCATGTGATGGAAACCATGCTTTGGGGGTACATGAGCTTACGAGCTTTTATACTAATGTAATGAAAGATGATATTCTTGTCACATTGTTAACAAAACATTTGGTTTCATCCAAAAAGTGTGTGTTTCCTCCTTGTTGATTTAGTTATATGGATGGATTAGTAATGAAAGCAATCACTGACTTTTGGACAGTAGATTAATCAGCCTATAAAGTGAAGCCAACTTCAAAAAATATATTCTGAAGATTCGTACTTAACATTTTCACGACCAAGTATATGAATCTGTTTTTGGATTATAACTGTTAATTAAAATTGCAAGTAGGTATGTTCTTTTCCAGTGTAGTTAATAATATATATAATACTGTTTGGTCTTTCCAGTAGAAGTTGAGCATAAACTCTAATGCTTAACTACCTTTACTCTAAAATTACTATTGCACATTTTAAATATTTTTCTATATTATTTTCTACTTTCACAGCCATATTTTAATTCTTTATTAAGAAATAAATTCTATTTTGAAAATGAAGAGCTAACTCTGTGGACTTATTGGTGACCAAGCTTCTAGGTGGTAGGGAATAATAGAGGAGGGAGAAGTAAAGAAGCTGTGACAGAAATAGATCTGACAGATTTACCAAGATTTTGTTTTTTTGATAAAATTTATATTAATTTTTGAATGTTTTGGGTCAAAGCCTGTATTTCTTTTTCTTGGTAATTTATAAAATTAATCATCTTAGTCTGAAGCTAAGACCATAAATTTTATGGTTAGAGTTTTATCATTATTAGTATATACTGAGAAATTGTGGTGCTGTAGTGTCTCCCTAGGAAAATAAATTTGAACTGATATATGGCTCCTAAGAATTGAGCCAGTAAAATCTCAAACATGAAAAAAATTTTCTTCTTGAGAAGTTGTCTTCAGTAACTCTCAAAAACAAAGTTATTTCAGGCTTTGACCTCTTCCTTGAGTTCCAGACTTTTACAGCTACAGCCAGGCTGACATTTCCACTTGATTAATAGTGAACACACAACCAAAACCAATTTTGGTTCCAGTCCTACAACCCATTTCTCCTAGTTCCTCCAGTCCCAGTAAATGCTAGATTCAGCTCTCCATTGCCTTCAGCACAAACCCCAGGAATCCTCTTAGACGTGATTTTCATATCTTAAACTTAATGCAGCGAATCGTATTCAATTTAGCAAATTTATCTACAACCTATCCTACTTCGTATCTCCACTAGAAGCACTCTGGTAGAAGGCTCTGTTATCTCTCTTTTCATATTACTTACCCTTCAGTAGTTCAAAAACCTAATCAGAATGACCTTTCTAATGTGAATTAGGTATCCCTTTCTGGTTCTCAACTCTCATGGCTTTTCACCACCCTTCAAATACAATTAATTTTCTCTGTGACCTCCTGGCCTATGGAATCCATCCTCACCATCTCTTGTGCCTCCTCCACCTCTCTCTTCCTTATTCATCCTGCTGTAGCTGCCTTTGCTCGGCTGTTCCGCTCACAGTGTAAGCACATTCTCACCTCAAGGTCTTTGTCTTTGCCGTTCCCTCTCCCTGGAGTGCTTTACTCCCAAAATTCATGTGACTTGTGCTTCACTTTAAGTCTGTGCTTACGTGTCACATGTTTTACAGTCTTGACTTATCTAAAATGTTACCCCACTTCTATCATTTCTTTTTCATTATAACATATATTATCTGACATTATATTTTTATTTGCCTATTGAAGGTCTGTTTCCCTCATTACAATGTGTAATATTTAAGCTCCCTGAAGTCAGGAATCCCATCTGTCTCATTCAGTTCTGTGTCCTCAGCACCTAGAACATGCCTGATGTATTACAGCATGCAGCAAATCGTTGCTTAACAAAGAAATAGACACTCAGTTATCTCCTTCAGAATAGATCTGAAAGATGAACACTTCTCTCCACTTTGATTGCTACCTCCCTAGCTCAAGCTCCTTCATCCCCTCCCTGGATTTCTTACTAAAAACTAATGTCTTCCCACTTTGACTCTTGCCATTTCCCAACCTTGCTCCCCCAAAGCCTTTTCTTGACAAAGATCCCAAGCTGTTTTGTTTTGTTTTTTTAAAGATAAATTGTACTGTGACACTTGCTTAAAAACCTCCAGTGACTTCCCATTACATCAAAAATGGAATCTAAATTCTTTGCTTGGACTGACCTGCAAGATACGCAATCTGCCGGCTTTGCCTACCATACTATAGGCAGAGTGGCCTTCTAAGTCGTCTTCTAGTCATTGAATATGCCAAGGCTCGTTCGCCTTTCCGGACTTTGATGTTTATAGCTGCCACTGTCTGGAATCCCTTCCAATATGCATGGCTTATTTAGCATTCAAATCTCAGCCCAAGGGTTCCTACTATCCCCACCGACTGTCCCATTGTTTTGTTTTCTTCATAGAGCTAGCTGTCAGCACAGAGCCTGACCCAGGTGCCCCGAGTTGTTTTTAATCTTAAATGAGTTAATGTGTATGAAGAGTATAGGATACTGTGTTGTACAATCAATAAACATAGGCTGCCCTAATTTTTCTGCAGTGTTCATTATGCTATTGGGAGAAGGCATTTACTCCCATTTTAAAAGTAATATTTGGGGGCGCCTGGGTGGCTCAGTCGGTTGAGTGTCCGACTTCAGCTCAGGTCATGATCTCATGGTTCGTGGATTCAGGCCCCGCGTCGGGCTCTGTGCTGACAGCTCAGAGCCTGGAGCCTGCTTTGGATTCTGTGTCTCCCTCTCTCTCTCTGCCCCTCCCTGCTCATGCTATGTCTCTCTCTGTCTCAAAAATAAATAAAACATTAAAAAAATACTAAAAAATAAATAAAAGTAGTGTGTGTTTATCAATGAAAATTTGCAGTGTTAAAATGGAAAAGGAATTCTTACCTAAGATAACAGGTAAAATTTTGATGGGAAGATCAATATGTGCTGTGTGTGTGTGTGTGTGTGTGTGTGTGTGTGTGGTATGTGTAGTGGGTGTGATGGCTGAGATAAATATAAATACATACAACACATACAGTTTAATAAGCAGTTGTAAAGTTAACATCTGTTTAACCAAACTCAGTTGAAGAAAGATCATTTCTGGACCCTCACAAGCCTTCCCTTGGACACCTTCTTACCACTCCCTTTCCCCACTTACTTCCCCCAGAAGTAATCATAAAATCCTTGGTTTTCTTTTGTTTACTCAGCCATTTATGCATCTTTAAATGATACAGTTTAGTTTTGCCTGTTTTTTTTTTTTTAATGTTTTATTTATTTTTGATACAGAGAGAGACAGAGCATGAGAGAGGGAGGCACAGAGAGAGAAGGAGACAGAACCGGAAGCAGGCTCCAGGCTCTGAGCTGTCAGCACAGAGCCCGACGCGGGGCTCGAACCCACGAACGTGAGATCTGACCTGAGCCGAAGCCGGAGGCTCAACCGACTGAGCCACCCAGGCGCCCCTTGCCTGGTTTTGAATATCATATACAAGAATATAAAAAACTATGCTGCATGTAATTTTTATGTGTTGCATTTTCTTTATATTCATGCTATGGCATGAATCAAATTCATCGATTTTAATTACTGTATAGGATGCCATTTATGAACATGCCACTAATTATGTATTCACTCTAGTGCTAATGGGTATTTGGATTATTTATAGTTTAACACTATTATTAACATGGCTGCTAAGAACATTGTTGTACATGTCCATGAATTTCTCTAGGTTCTGGAGACCTAGTATATGTACCCATGAGCAAAAAGCTGAGCTTTAGGATATGCATATCTTCAACTTGAGTAGAATAATGGCAAACTGTTTTCTAAGGTGATTGTACCAGTTATACTGTCATATGAAAAGAGGATACAATAGCAGGAAAACCAGTTTGGAATGATCTACTAAAGTGTCAGAATTTTCAATAGCAGCAGAATATATATTTCTAGTATTTTCAGATTTTCCACCTACATTTGTTGATGGTGGTCTAGTTTTTGCCAAATTACTGGTGGTATTAATTTGCTCATTAAGTTTAAATGAGGTTGAATATCTTATGCACCCCCACCCCCCAAACTTTTCCTCATTTTCCTTTTGTTTTTCTTTCTCTTAATGATTTTAGTTTGTATGTTCAGCATACCAGTCCTTTGTCAATTGCATGTGTAGCATGTACAGTCTTCTATTCTGCTGTGGCTTTAGTGTTTCATGTTTCATGGAAGTTTGAAATTTTAATGTAGTTCAAGTTAAGACCTCTCCTGGCTGGCTTTGTTTCCTATTTAAGGACTCATTCTCTACTTCAAGATCACGAAGATTTTCTTGTATATTATTGTCTAAAAGCTTTATAGTTTGGCTTTCACATTTAGATCTACAGTCCACTTGAAAATGGATTTTGTGTAAAATGTGAGGTAGAGGTCAAGTTTCAGCCCTCCCTCCGACTTGGCTATTCAATTTAGCACTGGGGTTTTGTTTTCGTTTTTGCTTTTACTTTTCTTAAAGTTTATTTGTTTATTTTGAGAGAAATAAAGAGAGAGAATCCCAAGCAGGCTCTGGGTCAGCACTGAGCCCTACATGGGACTTGATGTTATGAATCATAACATGAAATCATAACCTGAGCTGAAACCAAGAATTGGATACTTAATTGACTGAGCCACCCAGATGCCCCAGCACTGGTTATTGAAAAGATTATCCTATTCTCACTGCTCTTCATTGATTCAGTGTTCAAATTTCCAATTCTTATTTTTTTTACAATACATTTTGCATCAGGATCCAAATAAACCCCACATCAGCAATTCACTGATGTCTTTTAACTTGCTCTTGGTCTACAAATTTCCCTTTCAGCCTCCCTCCCTCTTTCTGATTCTTTTTTCCCTTGCAATTATTGATAGAAGAATCTAGCTGGTTTACTCTATGATTTTCTTTGGTCTGGATTTGCTGATTTCATCACCATGGCACAGTTTCTCATGCTTCCTCTATTTTCTATGTTTCTTTAAATACATACTTCAGGAGAGGCGCCTAGTTGGCTCGGTTAGTTAAGTGTCCAACTTCACTAAGATCTCAGAGCCTGGAACCTGCTTTGGATTCGTTGTCTCCCTAGCTCTCTGCCCTTCTCCCGTTCATTCTCTGTCTCTCGTTAAAGAAAGAACAATTTAAATACATACTTCAGGATACTTGCTGTGTCGGTTATATGTGTTGCATATAACCATTTAAAATCAGATTTCCAGGAGTGCCTGGGTGGCTCAGTTAAGCATCTGACCAGCTCACATCATGATCTCGTGGTCAGGACAGTGCAGACCTGCTTGAGATCCCCGCCCCCCCGTCCCGAGCCCCTCCCCACTCGGGTACATATTCTCCTCTCTCTCAGAATAAATAAACTTTAAAAATAAAATCATAGATTACCCTCTAAGTACCACTTCAAGCCATAAATTTTCATGTGTTGTATTTTATCTCTGGCTCATATTTTTCTAATCTCTTTATGAGTTATTTTTTGACCCATAGATTATTTAGAACTATATTCCTGAATTTCCAAACCTTTGGGAATTGTTTTTATTTAAAAACTTTTATTCAGATACAATTTATATACCATGAAACTCACTTTTTAAAAAGTGTACCATTTAGTGGTTTGTAGCATGTTCAAAAAATTGTGCAACTATCACCGCTACCATCTAATTCCAGAACATTTCATCACTCCACAGAGTAACCTCATACTCATTTTCTTCCTCCCTTAGCCCCTAGGAAGCACCAATCTGTTTTCTGTCTGAATGGATGTGCTTATTTTATAATTGTATAATGTGTGGCCTTTTCTGTCTGTTTTTTTTACTTAATATGTTCAAGGTTTATCCATATTGTAACATGTATCAGTTTTCCATTCCTTTTCATGGCTGAATAATAATACTAATATGTGTGTACTACTATGTGTTTATTCATCAGTTGATGGATATTTGGGTTTGTTCTACTTTTGGCTGCTGTGAGTGTTGTACGCATTTTTGTACATTATTCATACAATTTTCAGTTCCTTGGGTATATACTTAGGTGTAGATTTGCTGGGCAGTCATAGTTTTATGAATATTTTAAAATACATTTTAGCTTAATTGTATTTTGGTCATAGAGCATACTTTGTATGGTGTCAGTATTTTGGGTGTTTTTTTTGGTTTTTTTTTTGTTTGTTTTTGATTATTGGATTATAGGGTAATTTTATTTTTAAATTTGTGAGGAACCTGGATACTGTTTTCTGCAGTAGTGGCACCAGTTTGCATTTCCACAAACAATGTAAGTGGGTTTCTTTTTCTCCACATACTCGTCAACACCTAATGTATTTTGTGTTGTTGATTTTAGTCATTCTGACAGGTATGAGATGTTATCTCATTGTAGTTTTGATTTCCATTTCTCTGATGATGACTGATGTTGAGCATCTTTTCATGTGCCTGTTAGCCATCTGTATGTCTTCTTTGGAGAAATGTTTGTTCATGTTTTCTGCCCATATTTTAATTGGATCATTTGTTTTGGGGTGGCATTGTGTTTTATAAGGGTGTCAGTATTTTGAAATTTGTTAAGTCTTACTTGGTGGTTCAGAATACAGTTCAATTTTGTGCTCGCTTTGGCAGCACATATACTAAAACAGAATACAGTTAAATTTTGTAAATGTTCATCTGTGCTTAAAAAGAATATGGTATATATAATGGTTGGATATAGACTTCCATATTATATATATAATCAACTCAGGTTACATAATCAAATTTTTGATATCCTGTTGCTTATTCACTGAATTACTGAAGAAGTTAAAATCCACCATGACTGCAGATTTGTGTATTTTTCCTTGTGATTCTACTTTACTTTGCATTTGGGAGCGATGTTTTTAGGTTACATACAGGTGCAAACTTGTCATATCTTCTCAGTGAATTAAGCCATTTGTTTATTTTGACATGACATTCTTTAAATGTCATGTCATGCAGTAATGCTTTTTGTCCAATTAAAAAAAATTTATTTTTAAAGTTTATTATTGAGACAGAGAGAAACAGAGCATGAGTGAGGAAGGGGCAGAGAGAGAGGGAGACACAGAATTTGAAATAGGCTCCAGGCTCTGAGCTGTCAGCACAGAGCTCAGTGTGGGGCTCGAACCCACAAACTGTGAGATCATGATCTGGGCCGAGGTCAGGCGCTTAACTGACTGAGCCACCCAGGCGCCCTGCTTTTTGTCCAATATTAAGGAAGCTCCACAGGCTTTCTATTGGTTAATATTTGCATGACATGTCTTTTTCACCCCTTTTCTTTTAACTCTTCTAAGTCATGTATAAAATGCACCTCTTTTAATTATCTTTTAATCCAATCTGATGATCTTTGCTTAACTGGCACACTTATTCCATTTGTACTCAGTATAATTACTGATATATTTGCATTTATTTCTACCATTTTTCTCCTTTTTTTTTTTTTTGTCTTGTTTTTGCCTTCCTTGGTATTTCTTTAAAACTCATTTAGTCTTGGGGTGCCTGGGTGGCTCAGTCAGTTAAGTGTCCAGCTTCAGCTCGGCTCAGGTCATGATCTCACAGTTCTTGGGTTCGAGCCCTGCGTCGGGCTCTGTGCTGACAGCTAGCTCAGAGCCTGGAGCCTGTTTCGGATTCTGTAGCTTCCTCTCTCTCCCACCCTCCCCTGCTCATGCTGTCTCTATCTCTCAAAAATAAATAAAAAACAAAAAAAATTTAAAAAAACTCATTTAGTCTTCCTCTTCTAGTTTGAAACTATAACTCTTATTTTGGTGAGGATAGGGAGGGCGGGTTCTCTGGAATTTACAAGGTACATACTTATCAAAGCCTGGAGCTAATTCTTTGTATTCTTTCTGGGCAATCCAGGAACCTTACACTTTTCTTCTTTATATAGTATTGTTTTGTATTTTAATATTTGTGTTTATATGTAAGTCTGTCCACATAAATGCTTTTGAGAAAATTATAGTAATACCTCATGATTTTGACTTTATTTCCCTAGTGGCTAGTGATGTTGAGTAATCTTTTCATGTGCTTTCTTGCCATCTGTGTATCTTTGGTGAAAATTTTTTTCATGTCTCATTTATATTCTAATTGGATGTTTTTATGTTGGGTTTTGGAAGTTCTTCATATATTCTAGATACTAGTTCCTTGTTGGATATGTGGTTTGCAAATCCACTGTCCCAGGCAAGCTACAGAGCTTGCCTTTTCATCTTCTTAACAGGTCTGGAAATGGCAAAAAGTTTTTAATTACAATGTAGTCCAATTATTAATTTTTCATTTTATGAATGACATTTTGGGGATCTATTGGACAAAGAGTCTAATAATCCTTTATCTAGGCTTAGATCTCAAAGATCTCCTATATTATTTCTAAAAGTTTTTGTCCTTTCATTTTACATTGAAGGCTGTAATGCATTTTTATGTTAATTTCTTTATTTTTTAATTTTTAAAAAATAGTTTATTGTCACATGCATTTTGAGTTCATTTTTGTGTAAGGTATGAGCCTTTGGTCGAATTTTTCTTTTTCCTCTGAATATCCAGTTGTCCCACTGCCATATGCTGAAAGGTTATTTTTCCTCCATTGAATTGCTTTCACAGCTTTGTAAAAATATCAGTTGGGTGTATGTATAGGTTTGTTTCTGGGTTCTCTGTTCTTTTCCATTGGTGTATATGTATAGCTTTCCAAAAACACCACAATCTTGATTACTACACTTATATAATGTGAATTTGGTAGACTGATTCCTTCCAGTTTGTTTTATTCAAAATTGTTTTAGCTATTCTAGTCCTTTGTCTTTCCATATACCTTTTAGAATAATCTTGTCTGAATCTTAAAAACATCTTGCTGTGTCTTAGTTTTAATTGTGGTAAAACATATACAATATAAAATTTATCATTTTGACTATTTTTTTAAATGTTTTTATTTAATTTTGATACAAAGAGAGACAGAGCATGAGAAGGGGAGGGGCAGAGAGAGAAGGAACACAGAACTGGAAGCAGGCTCCAGGCTCTGAGCTAGCTGTCAGCACAGAGCCTGATGCGGGGCTCGGACCCACAAATGTGAGATCTGACCTGAGCCGAAGTCAGAGGCTTAACCAACTGAGCCACCCAGGTGCCCCTCATTTTGACTATTTTTAAGTGTCCTGTTTGGTGACGTTCAGTACATCCGCACTGTGGTGCAGTCATCATTATCATCCATTCCCAGAACTTTTTCATCTTCCCATACTGAAATCCTTATGCATGTGAAACTAACTCATTTACCCTTTCCCACTACCTCCAGGCACCCACCGTTCTACTGTCTGTTTCTATGAATTTGAATATAGTACTTCTAGTCCCTCATAGAGGTAGAATCCTGCAGTATTTGTCCTTTTGTGTCTAGCTCATTTCATTTAGCATTTGTTTTCGGGACTTATCCATATTATAGCATGTATCAGATTTTATTCATTTTTAAAGGTTGTGTAATATTCCATTGTAGTATAATCCATATTTTGTTTATCCATTTATTCTTTGATGGACATTTGGGTTGTTTGTACCTATTGGCTGCTGTGCACATAAGTGTACAAATATCTATTTGAGTCTCTGCCTTCAGTTCTTTGGGGAATAAACCTAGAAGTGGAATTGTTATATGGTAAATCTGTCTTTAATATTTTGAGATAACACAATATTGTTTGCCACAGTGGCTGTACCATTGTACATTCCCATCATCCTGAAGTTATAACAATATATTTAAAATTAACACCAACTTAGGGGCACCTGGGTGGCTTAGTCAGTTAAAATTAACACCAACTTACTTTTGGCATGAGAGGACTCTAGGCCTCTACAGCTTTGCTTCTTCCCTTCCCCATTTTATTTTACTGTTGTCATAAATTATACCTTTATATATCATATACTTGTTAACATAGATTAACAGTTATTTTTTATATTTTAAAAATATAAATCCTGTGCAAAAGTGGAGTTCTAATTGTTTTCTCACTACACCTAAGGTTTTGTTTTTCTCTGGCTATTTTTAACATTTTTTCTTTGAGTATTGAAGTTCCTCAAAAAATTAGAAATAGAAATACCATACAATCTGGTAATTCCACTTTGGGGTATTTACCCAAAGGAAACAAAAACACTAATTTGAAAAGATATAAGCATCCTGTGTTTATTGGAGCATTATTTCCAATAGTCAAAATATGGAAGCAACCCAAGTGTCCATTGATAGATGAGTGGGTAAAGAAGATGTGGGTTGCAGGGCGGAGCGGGGAGGAGAAGGTGTGTGTGTGTCTGTGTGTGTCTGTGTAATGGAATATTACTCAGCCATAAAAAGTGAAAATTTGCCATTTGTGACAGCATGGATGGACCTAGTAGGAGTATTGTGCTAAATAAAATAAGTCAGACAAAGACAAATACCATATGATTTCACTTGTTTATGGGATATTAAAAAAACCTAGAAACAAACTCATAGAAGAAACTGGTGGTTGCCAGAGGGAAGGGAGATGGGGGATGGGTGAGATAGGAAAAGCAGGTTAAGAGGTATAAACTTCCAGTTATAAATAAGTCACAGTGATGAAAAGTACAGTGTAGCGAATAGAATCAATAATATTGTAGCAAATTTGTATGGTGACGAATGGCTGCACTGACTGTGGCGAGCATTTCAAAATGTATATAATTGTCAAATATGTAGCTTATGTCTCCCTAAATGGGAAGTTTTCAGTTGTTATTTAAGTGCGTTTTCAGTCCTGCTTTTCCTCTCTTCTTTTGGGACTCCAATGGCAAGAATGTTAGATCTTTTGTTATAGTTTCAGTGGATCCCTCAGGCTCTGTTTGTGTTTATATATGTTTTTAATTTAGTTTTTTTTCTGTTGTTCTGATTGGGGAATTTCTATTTTTCTATCATCTGGCTCACTCACTCTTTCTTCTTTCCCCTTCATCCTGCTGATGAGTCCAACCCACTGAAGTTTTTTTTATTACTGTTATTATATTTTTCAGTCCTAAAATTTTTATTTGGTATTTCTATGTTTTATTTCTTTGCAGAAGCATTTTATCTACTGAGGCTCTCTATCCGCTTGTTTCAAGGATGTGCATAATTCCTCATGAAAACACATTTGTTACAGCTGCTAAAATCTTTTTCAGATAATCCAATATCTCTATTATCTCAATTTTGGCATGGATTGTCTTTTTTTTTTTTTTTTTCAGTTAGTCTGGGACCTTCCTGGTTCTTGATATGAGGAGTAATTTTTTTAACTTGGACTTTTTTTTTTAAGTTTATTCATTTATTTTGAGAGAGAGTGTGTGCACACAAGTGAGGGAGGGGCAGAGAGAAAAAATCTTAAGCAGCCTCTGTTGTGTCAACACGGAACCCAATGTGGGGCTTGAATTCCCGAACTCAGAGATCATGACCCGAGCCGAAGTCAGGTGCTTGCTTAACCAACTGAGCCACCCAGGCGCCCTGAAATGACATTTTTGAATTGTGTTCTAGACATTGAATCTTATTTAAGCCTTTTGTTTTAGTTGGCTTTTTTGCGACACTATTCCAGCAGTGAGAGGGGACAATACCTTGTTACTAGTAGGTAGAGACAGGCAGTAGGTCCCACTGGGCCTCCACTGACACCCAAGTTGGAGAGCTCTTCATTATTGCCATGCAGGGTAGAGTTCCAGCTCCACATGTGGTCCCCCCTGTTACTACCATGGGTCCCGCCTCCTACTCCTGGGTAGTGAGTCAGAGTCCCAACCCTGCGAGACTTCTCCTGGTACCACTCCACTGGGTATGGGAAGTTCCTCCCCACTATTGCTGAGTGGAGGCTGAAGTCCTGGCTTTCCTCATGGCCTGTGCTGACACTGGTTGGGAAGGGCCTCATTTCTTACTGGGAATGAAATCCCGGTTCCGTACTTGGCCTTCCCTGACAACTGCAGCAGAGGTGGTGGGCACCCCGATTATAGCCTCATCAGGCGGAAGTTCAGGTTCCTCACTTGGCCTGTGCTGGTGTTGGTGGGCGTGGGACCGTAACTGTGACTGTGGTATTTAGCTGTGATTGATTGGTTATTGTCTTTTGATGGGGTGAGGGTGGAGTCAAAAATAAAGCATTTAATAAGAAATTCCTTACATTTGTACAGTTTACATTAAAATTTTTAATCCCTGTAAAGTTAATATATGGTGCTATATTAGTTTCAGGTATACAATATAGTGATTCAACACTCTATGCAGTATTCAGTGTTTGTCAAGATAAATGTACCCTTGGGGCACTTGGGTGGCTCAGTCAGTTAAGCCACCAACTCTTGATTTCAGCTCAGGTCATGATCTCAGGATCATGAGATTGAGCCCCACATGGGGCTCTGTGCTGAGCATGGGGCCTGCTTAAGATTTTCTCCCTTCCTCTCTCTCTGCTCCTCCTCCAAAAAAAAAAAAAAAAAAAAAGAAAGATAAGGGTACTCTATCCCCTTTACCTATTTTACCCATCCCCCCATCCATGTCCTTCTCGTTACCATCTATTTGTTTTCTATAGTTAAGTTTGTTTTTTCTTTTTTGGTTTTGTTTAAGTTTTATATATGAGTGAGATCATACAGTATTTGTCTTTCTCTGACTGACTTATTTCACTTTGCCTACTCTCTAGATCCATCCATCTTGTTGCATCTGACAAGACTGCGTTCTTTTTATGGCTGAATAATATTCCTTTGTGGAAGTGTGTGTGTGTGTGTGTGTGTGTATGTGTGTGCGTGCACGTGCACATATCTCACATCTTTGTCGATTCATCTACAGATGGACATTTGGGCTGATTTTCTAATTTGGCTATTGTAAATAATGCTGCAGTAAACATAGGGGGTGCATATAGCCTTTCAAATTAATGTTTTTGTATTCTTTGGGTAAATACCCAGTAGTGTGATTTCTGGACCAGATGGAAATTCTATTTCAAAAATTTTTGAGGAACCTCCATGCTGTTTTCCACAGTGGCTGCACCAATTTACATTCCCACCAACAGTGCATGAAGGTTCCTTTTTTCTCCACAACCTCACCAACACTTGTTGTTTCTTGTGTGTGTGTGTGTGTGTGTGTGTGTGTGTGTGAGGTGATATCTCCTTGTGATTGTTTCTTGTCCTATTTTTTTGTTTTTGTCTTTCCTATTGGCATTTTCAGGTTGCCAGATTCTTCAGCTCCATATCTAGAATATATGAGGTTGAAACGAAACAAAACAGGGAACTCAACACTGTTTTTCCTTGCATCCCAAGGTTCCTGGCTCGCTTACCTTCTTGTCTCTCCCTTTCAGATTCATATGTTTTATAATGTCCAGGGGGTTGGTTGTCGTTTGAGGAAGGCATAGGGAAAAGTATGTTTACTCCATCTCACAGAAGCAGAAGTTTAGATGTATATCAGTTTTAAGGGTCAATATATGGGCTGTATTTTAATCCTTTGAGACTTTATTATTTTATTTATGTAATGTACATTGAGCCATATTCTTCTTTTCTTTTGTTTTCTTCCTCCTTCCTTTCTTTCACCCTTTCTTTTTCCCTCCCTCCTTCTCTATTTTT
Organism: Suricata suricatta; assembly: GCF_006229205.1. Taxonomy (NCBI): domain Eukaryota; kingdom Metazoa; phylum Chordata; class Mammalia; order Carnivora; family Herpestidae; genus Suricata; species Suricata suricatta. The sequence continues at coordinate 88,560,182 of NC_043710.1, read as the reverse complement.
TTTTCTTTCTTTATTTTTCTTTCTCTTTTTCTTTCTTTTTTAGAGGTGTTTCCTTCTCATTTCTTCTTATGGAGTTTCTGGAATAATTTTCCTTTTGTTTGAAGTTCATCTTTTAAAATCTTCCTTTAGGGTCTGTTGGTGGTGAACACTCTTAGTTTTCACTTGTCTGAAAATGTCCTATTTGATGTCAATTCTTTTTTAAAAATGTTTACTTTTTTATTTTAAGAGAGAGAGAGAGAGAGAGAGAGAGATGGTGAGCACGAGAGGGCAGAAGGAGAGAGAGAAAAAGTCCCAAGCAGGCTCCACATTGTCAGTATGGAGCCCAATGTGGGGCTCAAACCCATAAACCCCGAGATCATGACCTGAGCCAAAGTCAGTCACTCAACCTACTGATCCACCCAGGCACCCCTAAATCTTTTAGATACTTTCCAGTCTTTTTAGTTATTTTCTTCAGTATGAGGAGTAGTCCAAAGAGCCTAAATTTCAGTTGGTGTTATTTTTCCTCTGAATAATTCCATATGTGTTTCCTAGGAACAAGGGCCTTCTCACAGACAACCTAGTTTAGTTTATAGAAATCCAGAAACTTAACATTGATCTAATACTCTTATCTAGTTCATAGTGTATATTCCAATCTTATCAATGTTCTCAATAATATTCTTTAGGAAAATGTTTAAGTTAGGGTCATGCATGGTTTTCATGTCTCCTTATTCTCCTTTAATTTGAAACAGTTCCTTTATGTTCCTTGACCTTGACATTTTTGAAGATTATAGGGCAGTTACTTCATATAATTTCCCTAAATTTTGTTTTGTCTGATGTTTTCACGTGATTTAGTTCAGATTAAGCATTTTTGATAGGAAGATCACTGCAGTGATGGTGTGTCTGCAGTTATTGATGTTTGGACTTTTGTTTACCATTTTGACACTCTTTGTCTACCATTTTTCAGTTTGGCCCAAGGAATTATTCTTTTACTTTGTTCCTTTTCTACCATATTTTTTTTTTAGTATTCCATTTTAAATTTTCTATTGGGTTTTTAGCTATAGCTTTCTGTATTTTTTTAAAATGACTTTTCTTTAAGGATTACTATATCTTTTCACAGTTGAATTAAATTAGTATTATACTACTTCACTTAAAAATAGGGAACTTCTGAAAGTATAGTTCCAGGTACCTCTCCCATCCTTTGTGCTTTTATTGTTATATATATCTTCCTACATTAAAAATAATTTTAGCTTGGCTAAAATTAGGGTGTGGCTTTTAAAATTAGGGAAAGAAGGGGTGCCTGGATGGCTCAGTTGGGTAAGCATCCGACTTTGGCTCAGGTCACGATCTCATGGTTCATGGGTTCGAGCCCCTCGTCAGGCTGTGTGCTGACAGCTCAGAGCCTGGAGCCTGCTTCAGATTCTGTGTTTCCCTCTTTCTGCCCCTCCCCTGTTCATGCTCTGTCTCTCTCTCAAAAATAAACCTTAAATTTTAAATTAGGAAGAGAAATATATACATGACTTAAATTTACCCACATGTTTACTGTATCTGTTGTCAGCATTTCTTCCTGTAGGTCAGAGTTGCCATCTGGCATCATTTTCCGTTAGCTTCCTTTCCTGTGAAGAAATTCCTGTAGCTTTTTTTTGTAGTGCAGGTCTGCTGGTTGTGAATTCTCTTCCTGTTTGGTTATATGGAAATGTCTTCATTATCTTCATTTTTGAAGGGTAATTGGCTGACAGGTTTTTTTTTCTTCTATGGCTTTAAATTCCCTTGTTTTCTGCTCTCCATTACTTCTGATAAGAAGTCAGTTGACATTTATATCAGTGTTCTCCTATATAATAATGTATCTTTTGTTTGGGCCAATTTTGAGGCTTTTTTCCCTTTATCTCTGAATATTAGTAATTTGACTATTATGTGCCTATATGGTTTTCTACTGTATTTTTCCCACTTTAGTTCACTGAACTTCTTAGATGTATAAGTTTATGTTTTTTTTCACCCCATTTGGGGAAATTTTGGTGATTATATATTTTTAATACTTTTTCTGTCTCATTCTCTCATTCTTCTGGACTCCAGTTATCTGTGTGTTATATTGCTTGATATTGTCCCACACAAGTCCCTGAGGATTTGTTCCCCTTAATATTTTTTCTCTGTTTCTCAGATTGGATCACTTCTGTTGAGCTCTCTTCAACATTGCTGACTCTTCTGTGTTCTCTAATATGCTGTCACAACCATCTAGTGATATTTTTCGGTTATTGTCCTTTTCAGTTCTGAAATTTCCATTCGATTCTTTTTTTATAGTTTCAGTTTCATTTTTTTATTTAGAAGTTTACGTATTTGGATAAATTTCATAAATCAACAGGGTAAAAATACCTCAAATATAAACCTTAAGGAATTACAAAACATTTTACTTTTTATTCAGCAGCAGAAAAGCTGACATATACAACTATGAACATAAATACATACACTTCAAGGCTGGCAAGAAAATAGAGAAAATAAGGTACAGTAAATGGAAATCCTAACTAGCATCTTAGAAACAAGTCCTACAATAATAGTAATTATGTTGAGTATAACTGGTTCAAACACATTAAAGGATAGAACTTTTATTTTTATTTGTTTTGCTTTGTTTTTTGTTTGTTTTTTTAAATATAATTAATTGTCAAATTAACTACCATATAGTGTATAAAGTGTGCTCTTGGTTTTTGGGGTAGATTCCTGTTATAGTTTCAGTTTCTATGTTGAGATTCTTTATTCATTCATATGACACTATTTAGCTTCAGATTCTTGAACATAATCTCTAATACCTGCTTATTTTTGTTCACTAATTCCAATGTCTGGTACATCTTGGGGTCCATAACCTTTTTTTCTTTGCTATGGGTCATGTTTTAATTTCGATGTCTCTTATAGTGGACCTGGTGAATGATGCATTATAGACATTCTGGATTCTGTTCCTCTGAAGGGTGTTGACGTGTGTTCTCCTAGGTAGTTATCTTAGGTTGACTTGTACTCCAAACTCTCTCTCCTTTGCGGTACACGGCAGCACATGGCCTGCTCAGTTCTTTCAGCTTCCAGCTGCTCTTGTTGTCCGATCTTCTGAAGTCAGTGATGAGCCAACAATTTGGTCAGAGTTTATACTCATTTTGAGGCTTATCTGTGGCTTCTTTCCAGGATTTCCCTAATTTTTACAGCTGCTTTGCCAGCCCTAGTCTTGGTTCTCTGGATCCTCAAACCAGTAAACTGTGGGATTGTGATATGTGGATTAAGAAGTACTCTTAGGTATAAAGCCACAGACTTGTAAATCTCACCTAGTGCTCTTCCTGTCTTTTTAGGGGTGACTTCTCTCCAGTTCCTTTTTTATTTTTATGTTTATTTATTTTGAGAGTGTTCACATGAGTGAAAGTGGGGGAGGGGCAGAGAGAGAGGGAGAGAGAGAGAACCCCAAGCAGGCTCTGCACTGTCAGCATGGAGCATGATGTGGGGCTTGATCTCACAAACTGAGATCATGATCTGAGCCAAAATTAAGAGTTGGACACTTACCTGACTAAGCCATCCAGGTACCCCTCTTCAGTTCCTTTCAAGGAACTTTAAAATAGTTCTTTCTTATTTTTTGCCCAGTTTATAATTTGCAGACATGACCAATACCCCCAACTTGTATATTCTTTTTTTAATATAGTTTATTTTGAGACAGAGAGAGACAGATCATGAGTGGAGGAGGGGCAGAGAGTGAGGAAGACACAGAATCTGAAACAGGCTCCAGGCTCTGAGCTGTCAGCCCGGGGGCCTCGAACCCATGATCCACGAGATCATGACCTGAGCCGAAGTTGGATGCTCAACCAACTGAACCACCCAGGCGCCCCCAACTTTTATATTCTTATCTAAAGGCGGGTTGGTTCACTTGAACTATTCCACTATTAATGGAAGTCAGAACTTCCCTTATTTTAAATTTTAACATACTTGAACTTGTTTCCTCAAAATATATAGCTAATAGACTTAGCTGTGTTTTATAGAATAGATTTAGCTAATATTTATCCCCTTCCCTCATAAAAATCGTGTCAACGCTATTAGTAGGATTACATTTTTATTCTTGCCCTCGGTAGACCGTATTTCAAGTTGAGAATTCATTTGGAATTTTAGTTCCAGGTTTGGGGAGCCTTTATTTTTGAATGCCAGTTTATAACGGATACTACTATATGTCCAAAATAAGTCTCACTCAGAAAGTGGAAAAGGAGCCTGAAAGAGTCTTTGGACCACCACCATTTATTTTGGTTTGTGACAAAAGTCTCCCTTTTGTCTTGCCTAGGATCCTGTAATCTTAACAATTTTGTATGATTGTTTTCAAGATTAAAAGAGAAAGCACAAGCAAAACTGCATCTCATGGCACAGAGTATATATTCTGTAAATGCTATTACCACCTTCTTCACACTGTGGATTGTCTTCATGGAAACAGATACACAACATTAGTGCCCAGCCCATTCATTTGGTTTTTAAATAGGACATATTTAAATTTATAGGTAAAAATACTAAGTTAATCACAGCTTACATTTCTCTATTAACATACAAAAATGTTGAATGTGTTGTCAGTTTGGACATTCCCATATGAAGACAAATATGAATATAAGCATCACTGAGTTTTAGCCAATGGAAATACATACTGAGAAACATGTTTTGTTTTAAGAAATTTGAAGTTCCGTTGTCTTCCAGGCAACAGCTATTGCCAATGAAGAGTCTGTTACCAGTAGTTTTTGGGAGAGGGTTCATGGTGTGTGTGTGTGTGTGTGTGTGTGTGTGTGTGTGTGTGTGTGTGTTTAATTTTTAAATTTCACAAACACTAAAATTTGTTTCTTGATGTACTATCCCAAGAGTTCTTAACCATGAAACCTAAAGCCCTATCCATAAAAGAAATGATAAATTGGATTTTATCAAAACTGAAGGCTTTTGCTTTGCAAAAGACACTGTTAAGACCACTCAGATGACCGAAAAATATAGAAAGCCTATGAAAGAAACTGAAGAAGACACACACACACACCCACACACAGGAAAAATATTTCACGCTCCTGGATAGGAAAAACAAACACTTTTAAAATGTCAGTACTACCCAAAGCACTCTACATGTTCAATGCAATCCCTATCAAAATAATACCAGCATTCTTCTCAGAGCTAGAACAAACAATCCTAAAATTTGTGTGGAACCAGAAAAGACCCTTAATAGCCAAAGCAATCCTGAAAAAGAAAATCAAAGCTGGAGGCATCACAATCTTGGACTTCAAGATGTGTTACAAAGCTGTAATCATCAAGACAGTATGGTACTGGCACAAAAAGAGACACTCAGATGGAACAGAATAGAGAACCAAGAAATGGACCCACAAACATATGGCCAACTAATCTTTGACAAAGCAGGAAGGAATATCCAATGGAATAAAGATAGTCTCTTCAGCTAAGGTGCTGGAAAATTGGACAACATGCAGAAAAATGAACCTGGACTACTTTCTTACACCATACACAAAAATAAACTCAAAATGGATGAAAGACTTAATTGTAAGACAGGAAGCCATCAAAATTCTAGAGGAGAAAGCAGGCAAAAGTCTCTTTGATCTCAGCCGCAGCAACTTCTTACTCAACACATCTCTGGAAGCAAGGGAAACAAAAGCAAAAGTGAACTATTGGGACCTCATCAAAATAAAAAGCTTCTGCACAGCAAAGGAAACAATCAGCAAAACTAAAAGGCAACCAATGGAATGGGAGAAGGTATTTCCAACGACTTATCAGATAAAGGGTTAGTATCCAAAATCTATAAGGAACTTATCAAACTCAATACCCCCAAAACATAAATAATCCAGTGAAGAAATGGGCAAAAGATATGAATAGACACTTCTCCAAAGAAGACATACAGATGGCTAACACACATATGAAAAAATGCTCAACATCACTCATCATCAGGGAAATGCATATTAAAACCGCAATGAGATACCACCTCATACGAGTCAGAATGGCTAAAATAAACAGCTTAGGCAACAACAGATGTTGGCGAGGATGCAGAGAAAGAGGATCTCTTTTGCACTACTGGTGGGAATGCAAACTGGTGCAGCCACTCTGGAAAACACTGCGGAGGTTCCTCAAAAAATAAAAAATAGAACTACCCTACAACCCAGCAATTACACTACTATTTATTTATCCGAGGGATACAGGTGTGCTGGTTTTTTAAAAATTTATTTATTTTTCAGAGACAGAGCGTGAGCAGGGGAGGGTCAGAGAGAGAGGGAGACACAGAATCCAAAGCAGGCTCCAGGCTCTGAGCTGTCAGTACAGAGCCTGATGTGGGGCTCGAACCCATGAACTGTGAGATCATGACCCAAGCCAAAGCCAGATGCTTAACCGACTGAGTCACCAAGGTGCCCCACAGGTGTGCTATTTTGAAGGGGCACATGCACCCCAATGTTTATAGCAGCACTATCAACAATAGCCAAATTATGGAAAGAACCCAAATGTACATTGATGAATGAATGGATAAAGATGATGTGGATACACAATGGACTATTACTCGGCAATCAAAAAGAATGAAATCTTGCCATTTGCAACTGCATGGATGGAACTAAAGGGTATTATGCTAAGCGAAATTAGTCAGAGAAAGACAAATATACATCTTAACTCATATGAGGACTTTAAGATAAAAAACAGATAAACATAAGGGAAGGGAAGCAAAAATAATGTAAAAACAAGGAGAGGAACAATACATAAGAGACTCTTAAATACAGAGAACAGCGTTGCTGGAGGGGTTTTGGGAGGGGGGCGGGCTAAATGGGTGAGGCACATTAAGGAAGACACTTGGAATGAGCACTGGGTGTTATACAGAGGGGATGAATCACTGGAATCAACTCCTGAAATCCGCATTGCACTGTATGCTAACATGGATGTAAATTTAAAAAAAAAAGACCACTCACCTCATCTCAGGAGGTTTTAAACCGAGGTTTGGGGGAGCAGTGGCTGAACGGAGATAGGTTCGTGTAGGAAGAGAGGATTGATTTTGGTCTTGAAAGAATCATTCCGGCTAATATTTATAATGTAGGGGAAACAACTCAAATTGAAACCATGTAGATTTGGTTTTGAAATCTGGCCCTGGGTCACCGTAACTCTGTAACCTTGGCAAGTTTGGAACAACAGGAAGTATGAATAAATTCTGTGTCTTTGTAAACTAAGGGTGATGCTATCTTTCTTGTCTACCTTTCAGGGCTCTTTTCTGATGCTCGGATGAAACCTTGTATGTGAAAATGCATTGAGGAATGTAACGCTAATACAAGGTGGGTGAGGAACTATTTCCACCTGCTCCTCTATGCTGATAGGATTCAGTAACATTGTGTGAGAAAAATATTTAAGCAGTATGACCTACGACATATTTATATAGCAAATAAACTTTTAAAAAGAGCCATTTTATTGTTATAATTAAGAGTAGACTCTGGAAGACTGAAAACTCTCCAGAGCCAAAGATGAGATTTGGACATCTTTGTAGATTTGGTAGATGCGGTGGGGTTTCTATTGAGATGGAAAGGTCAGGGGTTCAGAGAAGGTCCCACAGTGTTGTTTAGACTACTTTGCATTTCTCTTTGTGGTCTCTGCCCTGGGGGACCCCTCCACTTTGAGAAAGGTGGAGTGATTTAAAAATACATCCACTTGAGTGTGTCGAGAGGAAGCAAGCTTTGGCTGACCCTGCAACTGGCTAATGGGAAAAGAAGTCTGTCGCCAGCCTATATTCTTTATCATGCGGAATTTATTGAGAAAGAGAAGAATGTTGAGAGATGGAGTAAGGGAAGGCAGATGACAGCGAAGAATGGCTTAATAGGGCATGGATAGAAGGAAAGGTGAGAGATTTGAACATCCTGTCTGACACTCAGGCGGAGGCAGATGTCATTAGTTACTGACTGGGGGAGAAACTAAAAATAAATGGAGCCCAGTAGGGTAACAGAGAATTTTTGATGCCTGAGTCAGGGCGGGAGGCAAGGGCACAGGCTTCTAGATCTTGTTGCAGAAAGATTGGTTCCGACAGCAGATAATTTGCATCCTGGTTCCATGGGAGAAGAGGTTCATTGATGGGCACATGTTCTCACACCCCTGAACCATGAATTGGAGTTTTCCACCTGAAAAAAGTAGAGAGGGACTATAGTGAGCAGAAGGCGTCCTCCCCCTGACCTTAGCCTTCATCCATGGTCCCCAGTGTCCCCTTATAGACGTGACCAAGACCTCCAACTTGTATATTTTTCCTCCCCCTCTCCTTCCATCTGCCTTTTATGGGCTCTTCCCCACATCTGTTGCCCACTGCCTCTATTGAGGGACTAGACAAACCACAAGAGAAATCAGGCAGTGGTTCACAGGATGGCAGTGACCAAGATCCCTTATTTTGGTGATGAGGAGTGAGTATAAGGATAGAGAGGTATGAGAATATACTAAGACAGGTCTGGCAACCTGTGAACACTGGTAGACAATTGTTTATTCATTTATTCAATATTCACTAAGTGCCTCCTATGTACCAAAGAGTGTGCTAAGTGCTAGGAATATATAGCCATGAACAAGGCAAACATACTCCTGAGTTTATGGTCAGTGTGTCAACATCTCAAGGTGCAACTCACACATTTCTTTAACACGAAGAGAGAGACAGTCTCTTTGTCTCCTTTTAAGACATTATAGGGCTTTGGGACACCTGGGTGGCTCAGTCAGTTAAGCTTCTGACTTCAGCTCAGGTCATGATCTCATGGCTTATGAGTTCGAGTCCCACATTGCACTCTGAGGTGTCAGGTCAGAGCCTGGAGCTTGCTTCAGATCTTGTGTTTCCCCCTTTCTCTGCCCCTCCCCTCCTCATGCTCTGTCTCTGTCTCTCTCAAAAATAAACATTAAAACTGTTTTTTAAAAGATATCATAGGCCTGCTCTATGGAGGGCCTCTACCTCTCCATGAGTAGCTGGAATGCTGCTCTTGATTCTTGAAAGGATAAGGTTCTGAATCTCCGAGTTTCTGCAGAATCACAGCTTGACCCCTCCTCAGACTCCCACGACTGCATCTACTCCCAAGAGTACTCAAGTTAGTTGATGTGTTTCCCTGGCAAAAATTGTATCACGAAGTCCCCACATACCTTCAAAGATCTTCTTTAACATGCACTGCTGGGAATTCTGAGTGGAGCAGACCCCCTCTCCACGAAGACATTTTCCTTGATCATTCATATATGAGCATGTGTGGCAATTTAATATTGGGCCTGCGAAGTTTAAGGTTAAGCTTGATGAAATTCCCTGACGGACCAGGTGTATAGTCACAGGTGTATATGAGTCACAAGGAGAGGTATGATGGGGAGCAAGTGGCCTGGATACAACACACTTCATTGCTTGGCTCTCCTGGGACATCTGAGGGTCCCTGTGTCTGATAGAGCATAGTCTCTCTTCTGTACCAGAGGAAATTCCTTTATTCCTACTGCTTCATCTATGATATTCATTGCTGAAGAATCTCAGACTACTTTCTACATTACTGTTTACTCCATATCCCCACTGGCTTCCTGGACATTTATAATTTGATCCCCTTCTGCCATGTCTGATTCCACGGGAGCAAAGTAGAACTTTCATCACTTGACTGGCTCTCACCTTTGTACTTCCCATCATGCTGTTACCCACACGGCACAAATGGAGTAAAAGCTGGTTAATAAGCTATGTTAGAATGCTCTCACGTTGCAAACTCTGTAAAGGGTGATCATTCTCCATTTTCAAACTGACCTTCAACAATATCACCAAGGGCATTCTTTTTGAAACGCTTCCATTTTGCCTCTTTTACTCTCTCCATTCCCAATTCCCTAGTTAAGGAAGCGCAAAGAAATAGGAAGGATGTGGGCTCCAGAGTCAGGCTGACCTAAGTTTGAATCCAAGGATAGCTACTTTCTAGTGATATGATGTTAGCCTTACTTCTCAGAAGATTTGGAGTATGACTACTTAGGCAGTGGGAGGAAATATAAAGTAGCTATGTCTGCTAATATCTTGAGACATCAAACTCTGGATCTTGTTTTCCTTCCTTGAACAATCCCTTTTTAGTAAGAGCTAAAAAGATTGCAGTTGTACTGGGAACTTATTTACGGATCTAATAGCCAAAAGCGTGTTCATGCTTTACTGTCCATGTTCAAACGAACAAAACGGAGCCACCAGATCCAGACCTATGCATCCATTTACAGAGTTTGCAAAGCATTCTACCATGGTTTGTTGGGGGCAGATTTTGCGTGAAGCTCATGGAACCTAGTCTTCCACAGAGTGGAAGTGGACCAAGGAAGTGGTGGACATTTGTATTCGTAGTTTCTTATGTAGAGTGAAGTTGGAGGGGCTTCTGGCATCTTGTATTTGTGTTTTTTTTTTTTTTTTAAAGAGGGACCTCAAATTAAAAAAATTAAAAAAAAAAAAAGAAGGCGCCTGGGTGGCTCAGTCAGTTAAGTGTCTGACTTCAGCTCAGGTCATGATCTCACAGTTCATGGATTCGAGGTTCATGTCAGGTTCTGTGCTGACAGCTAAGAGCTTGGAGCCTGCTTCAGATTCTGTGTCTCCCTCTCTCTGCCCCTCTCCCACTTGTGCTCTGTCTCTGTCTCAAAAAGAAATAAACTACAAAAAAAA
>NC_043710.1:88520230-88549485 GCF_006229205.1 Suricata suricatta | reverse complement strand
GTCTTTGAGAGAGCTCTTCGTGAAGTGTTTGTGAACTAGTCTTTCTTCCATACCCTCTCCTTAAAATTGAGTTTCTTGATGTTCTGCCTATTTCACACTGAAGTCAAGGACTGGTACCCATCCCGATATACCTTACCTGAAAAGGGGCCTCACCTGAAAATGTGCTTGAAGGTGGGATGCCTGTAGGCTGTTCACCCAGTAGCTTTTCACCTGAAGCCTGTTCACCTGAAGCTTGTTCACCTGAAACCTGTTCGCCTGAAGGCTTCTCACTTGAAACTTGTTCACCAGAAGGCTTTTCAGCTGAAACCTGTTCACCTGAAGTATTTTCGCCCAAAACCTGTTCAGCTGAAGGCTGTTCACCTGAAGGCTTTTCAATGGAAGACTGCTCACCAGAAGTCTGGTCACCTGAAGGCTTTTCACCAGAAGTCTGTTCACCTGAAGGTTGTTCACCAGAAGTGGTGTGTTCACCTGATGTGTGTTCAGTCACAGCATGCTCACCTGAAACATGCTCACCTGAAGCGTGTTCACCTGAAGCATGCTCACCTGAAGCGTGTTCAGCTGAAGCGTGCTCACCTGAAGTGTGTTCAGCTGAAGCATGTTCACTTAAACTGCTCTCGGCTGAAGAAGTCTCATATAAAGCCTTACCACCAAATGAAGGGTTTTCAAGTGAAAAGGACCGACCTGAAAATTGCTGAACTGAAGCTTGATGATTCATAGACTGAGGAGGCTCATCAGGCTGACCTGACGCTCCTGGGGATAGAGAAGGAACAAAGAGAGAGAGTAAAGGTGAGAGAAAGAATGCCTGGGGTGAAGACCGCTTTCCGTAAGCAGTAAGGCTAATGTGGTGGGAGATTCCTGGGTTTCCTGTGGGCCAGATCAGGCACCTGAAGATATTACAGATATCGGAGGACCTCAGTGGGTTATGCAAGAGACCATGAAGGACAGAGGTGTTAATAATAAAACATAAAGAAACCAACCCTGGCATTTAAAGGAAGAATTTTAAGATCCACATTGTTAAGAAATGCACAAGGGGTCCCACTCACTCATATACCAAAAACACATGAAGGGAAAATAATGTACTCCCCCTGACAAAGCCAGCATTAGGAAATCAAATTACCATCATCAATCAGAAGTCCACCCTAGCCCTCCCTCCAGTGTCTCTGTGGTTGAAAGGCAAGAGGATGAAGATATGAAAGAGAAAGAGAAGCTAAGTAATTCTGGTTGGAACTCAACATGGAAGATTTTAACTTTTGGACAGGATACATCTTAAATTAGAAATGACAAATATCTAAGGTACCCACAAACATTATCAGACAGGATTTAAGACACTTTAACTAGCAAATTCAAGTTCTTTCTTACACTCAGTCTCCAATCTTTATGGGTTGGAGACTCAAAGTTGCCATCAATTATTAAGATAAAAACATTCTTTGCTTATTTATTTCTGAATTGATATTCCTCGTGACATATACCATTTACACCCACTTCATGTAGTTATCATGAGTTTTCAATAAGATAAATTGTGAAGTGCCTAGCTTATTCCTTAAGTGCCTAATTTTTCTCTCCTTCCCACATTACGCTGGGACTTACAAAACTCTTAACTGGTCATTATCTTCTGGCCAGTTTCTTCTACCTTTCATCCATTTCACCAATGACTATCACCAATGACATTCTTTAAGTATGACTTTCATTTTGTTAAATGTAGCACTGAACAATTTGATTATTACTCTTTGACAAGACTGAGTAACCAGAGGAGAGTGAGTGGGCTATTGAGTTACTAATCCTAGCCAAAAGCTTAGAGGAATTACAAGATCTTTTGAGGCTGAGATAGCCTCAAAATACCCTTATCTCTGCAAGAGTCCTGCAATGAGATATATATATATATATATATTCTGGGTGATTTGCAGTCCTTATAATCAATAACTTTCTGAAAGAGTAGGATTAGAATATGTTGATAAAGGAATGATTTTTATTTTTATTAAAAAATTTTTAATGTTTAATTTTGAGAGACAAAGAGTGAGTGGGGGAGGGGCATAGTGAGAGAGAGAGACAGAGACAGAGACAGAATCTGAAGCAGGCTCCAGACTCCACACTGTCAGCACACAGCTGGACGTGGGGCTTGAACCCACAAATCAGGAGATCATGACCTGAGCCAAGGTCAACGCTTAACCAATTGAGCAGCCAGGCACCCATGGGAGGTTTTTATTTTTAACAGTTGTTACTGAAATATCTGCTTGACTGATTCTTCAATAGGTTTTTTAATTTAATTTTTAAAAAATTTTTTAGAGAGAAAGAGTGCAACTGGGAGAAAGGAGCAGAGGGAGAGAGAGAATCTTAAGCATCTTCGTGTTCAGCACAGAGCCCAACATACAGGATCAATCCCATAAGCCTGGGATCATGACCTGAGCCAGAATCAAGAGTTGGACACTCAACCAACTTTGCCATGCAGGTGTCCCTGATTCTTCAATAGTTAACAGAAGTTTTAATAAAGAGATTTCTAATACAGAAAGGAAGTTGAAAAAGCACACTAATTTCATAGTCATTCTTATAGTAGATGATTTACTTCTTCATCTGGTAGCTATGTATCTACATTCTGAGTCAATTTTTGAAAATATAAGGTGGTAAAAAAACAAAATCTTTGAGAATCAACATTATATGAAAACACTTTGTCATTTAATTGACAGCTCAGAGCTCATGGCCTCTCTCTTCTCCTCTAGGAGAAATGAGGGAGCACAGCCCACCTTGAATGAGGATCTTGAAACAGGAAATACAACTGGATGGATAGAACATGGTCATGAAGGAGAGGCTCCTAAGATCTCTGGCCCACAGGTGTGTTTGGAGATGGATTTCCAGGTACATCATGTTTCCATCTCCTTATATCTTATATCTTATATCTTTCCTTGCTACATAAGGATCCCTTGCACTCAGTTAATTGGGACAATCCTTCATTGGACTTCCACAGAACCCTTAGACCTATCTTCTCACAGAGCAACAGGTACAAACGGTGAGTGGTTGAAAGATGCAGGAATGAGACTGTGCCAAGCCAGTGGGCTTCTCTGGTGGTAAAGCCATAACTGGGAGGAACCAGCTTGCTCAGGAGCTCTCAGAGTGGACTTGTTTAGCCATTCTTGATCCTGAGTCAGATTGGGTTGGGTAACTAAGATACTGGTCTTTCTTCTTCAAGGGCTAAAATACCTTGAAGAGGCTTCCCAGAGGCTGTATAGGGTGACTCACCTCTGGCAGATCCAACCAGATAAAGACTCATTAGTAATAGAAACTTCTTCATCTAGATTTTGGGGGAAGAGGGGCACCCAAGAGCTGTGAAGAAAAACTGTGAGCAGAAGCTCCCAATGCTAAGTTACAGTTTCTGGGAATTCTAGAACCTCAGAGGCCACCTGTGTTGCCTCACAATGGGTTGAGCTTTGAGGTTCTCATGTAGCCTGTTCAGGCAAGAGGGCCCTCTAACAATCCATGGCAGAAGGCTAATTTGCCACATGTAAGGTGGTATGTTGGGGCTCTCTCTTTGCCCTACATTAAAAAAAATCTTATTACCAAAATAATATACTCTCTTTGAAATAAATTCTAAAAGTTATTTACTCTCTTTTAAAAGTGTTCTTGACAATGAGTTGTGATTGGCTGATTATTATCTTTTTGGATCTTTAAATCAGCCTTTTAGGCCCTGTAGGCTGACCTCTATTGGCTTGATCACCTGGATGCTGGTTGGGTTTGGCTGCAGTCTAGATTTAGCCATTGTAAAATTGGAGGAGGAAACACACACAAACACACACACACACACACACACACACACACACACACACACACACACACACATTGAGATAGAAATATTTCTTCTTTACCTGCCACAGTTTTGACCCTAGTTGGGTCTTGACATGACAAAGCTTCTGTTCCTCTCTTCTACAGCTTCTGCTCTCAACCATGCTGTGGTAACATACTGGTTTTGGCAAATACATGATATGGGCACAAATAGGGATTTACAAGGGATCATTGAGAGCTGTACCTTGAGCTGTACTTTCTATCAGGGAGGGTAGAAGATGGCAGCAGTGAGGCATCCACCTGGTATAAAGTGAGAACTATTGGGGATTGGGTGGCAGAGATCCCCTGGCCCTCACCTCCTGCTTCTTCCTTTCCTTCCTCCCTTGTACCACTTTGTTACATGTGCAATTGGATGCTGGATCCAGAATAGAAGTATATATCACTATTATAATTCTTTTGTTTAATATAAGTCTCCTCCATTTGACTCTAAACTCCCTTAGAGCAGGGTCTCTGCCTGTCTTGATCATTGTTGTGTCCACACTACCTAGCAGCAGGTTTGCCACAGAATACATACCTAATAAATGTTTCTTGAATGAAGGAATGGATGAATTGCCTTTTCTGGACTTCTCTCTGCCTCGTGGAGGAAAATTTATAGAAAGTCCTTAGAGTGAGCTGGCTAAAGATTGTGGGTCAGTTGGAGAAAGCGTGATCACCAAGGGTCAAAAGTTTTTGTGTTGGAAGACAAAAACTAGGATTTGGGGGTCTGAGGCTGGGCTTCTATTGAACAGAGCAATGCATGAAAGAGCGTGTTGTCAATAATTCCTTTCCTCCATGTGGGGAGTCTGGACAAACAGCTGGGAGATCATACTGAGTCAGATTTTTGTTGATAGAAGCAGTGGAAATTAGTGGGAAGGGAGAGGTGCTATGTTTGCCACCCACTAGTTGTTTGAAGTTTGGCAGCACTCTTTTTTTTTTTTTTTTACAATTTTCAGAACGTTCTGGAACATTGCTGCCTCACCTCTCCCAAGGAGTCATAGTATTGAAAAGCAGGACTCAAATCCTGAATAGTTTCTCGTTAAACCTCATTCTTCAACTTTTTCCTTCCTCTTTTTTTCTAAGGTTGGCTTTATGTGACTATATCTTCATCCCGCACAGGCTGGCTTTCCTCAGGCTCTACTGTGGAAACTTTCTCTCTGTGTCCAGTGATCTGGCCCTTCAGAGCCAAACCTACAAGTATCTGAGGATAGCATATAAGAAAATATGTTTTTCAGGTGTGGAGTTTGGGGAGTTCCTTGTAGATTTTGGATACTAGCCCTTTATCTGATATGTTAATTGCAACTATCTGTTCCCATTTTGTTGGTTGCCTCTTAGTTTTCTTGATTGATTCCTTTGCAGTGCAGAAGCTTTTTATCTTTTCTTTTCTTTCTTTTTTTTTTTTTGCCTTTATTTGTGCTTCCTATGGTCTTTCTTTGCTTTTAATCATCACCACCAGAGATCATGAGTGATCATCACAATCTAATTTTTTTTTTTTTAACTTGAGAGTGTGAGCAAATGAGGAGCAGAGAAAGGGCAGGAGAGGGAGAATCCCAAATAGGCTCCACACTGTCAGCATGGAGCCTGATACAGGGCTCTCACTCCTGAACCATGAGACCATGACCTGAACAAAAATCGAGTGGGATGCTCAACCGGCTGAGCCACTCAGGTATCCCTCACAATTTAATTTCTAACCTTAGCCATCACTAGGGATCAGAGTTAGTAAAATCCAATAAATATTTATTGATCTATTCATTATAGAGGTGGATTGCGTAGTAAGGTACCAGGTCTTCCAGGGATGGGGGAGATTACCTCCTTTCTGATACCTTCACCTTACAGGTGTACTTCTAAAGTAAAATGCCCTTAGTGTTTAGAGAGGGGAAAGAATTTTGCCTGGAGAGAGCTGGGAAGCTTTTCGGGAGTATGTGGCATCTGAGTTGGAGTTTTAAAACCAAGAGAATTTCACATGGAGGAAACAAATTCGAGGAAGTATAGGCAGGCTCTAAGAGTTGGCCAGCTTAACTGACACCTGTGTGCATGCACGCGTGTGTGTCTAAGTGTAAAGAGGACATTGTCCTGCAGTTTGATTCTGACTGAAAACCAGGTCTTTCAGAGTTCATTAGCAAAGGCTGGAAGCAAAAGTTTCAAAGTTAGTAACAACAATTTGGAGAAATAGATACTGTCACCTAAGATCTAGTGCAGGGGCACTGCCCTTGCTTGCCCCAGTCCCATGGGGTGGGCAGACCCAGCAGGCTGACAGCCTAGGGGGAGGTGCCCCTGGGGACCACTGCTTCCTGGCTACCTGAGCAGGCCTTCACCATGGCTCTCGTGGTCTTCCATAGATCCTTTTCTGGTGTTGACGTTTTGGCATGCTACTCACCAGCGGGGGAAGGCATTAAACCAGGAAGGAGTTCCAGTGCTTTGCAGTTGGATCTTGCTTGTGGTTTTATGCTAAAATCAGTGGGAGCAGGGTCAAGCACTCTGTGTGTGAATGCCTTTCCACACTGTGTGAGGGAGCTGGCCATTTCCCTGGGTTTGGATCTTGGCTTCAGTGTATAGAAATCCGATATCCGGCGAGCTACTGTTTCCCCATCCGTAAAAGGGTGGTAGCTGCCCCGTTCTGGCAGGGTTGTGTGTGTGAAAGAAGTTACTAGGTATAAAAAGCTTGTAATGGTGCTATGGAGTACTAGTGTAAGGACATAGGTCTGAACCTAACAGATTCCATGACAGGCTTCTGTAATGCCCAAGATTTCAATATCACCCCCAAAACCAGAGACCACCAGGGAGACTGAGGCACGCATGCAAAAGCAAAGGGCAGTTTTATTACGGCTTAGGCTCGCCGGGCCTAAGTTCGGTCTCACAGCCTTCACCAACACAGTGGATCTGTGCTGAGAGCAGAAACTTTTTATCTTGATGAGGTCCCAATAGTTCATTTTTGCTTTCATTTCCCTTGCCTTTGGGATGTGTCGAGTAGGAAATTGCTGCAGTTGAGGTCACGGACATTGTTTCCTACTTTCTCCTGGAGGGTTTTGATGGTTTCCTGTCTCAAAAAAAAAAAAAAAAGAAAAAAAAGAAAAAAGAAAAAGAAAATATGGAGTGATGGAGAATTTGCTGTGAGACCAAAAGTGTTCTGGAGCTAAGATGTCCAGAGGTGTTCCAATCCCTGCCTCCTTCCTTGGCCAATTTCTATTATCTTAGATGAAGTGAAGCTCCAATTTCTAATGGGCCAAAGCAAAGTGAAGAGCCTGCTAGGTCAGCCCTGGTAATGTTTGTGGCCTGTTTCCAAAAGGGGAGCTGAGCCAAACAGCCTTCTCCCAAGGGCTTGCAGCTGGAACACAGGAGAGCCAATTACCTATGGAGAGCTGAGCTAAAAGGTTATGTAACTCATGTGCTGAGACGACTATTTTGGCCCAAAGGGAGGATGAGCAAGCCAAGAAGTCCAGAGAAGAGTTACAGGAAAGAACACAGAAGAGAGGTAAGACCCATGCCTCTTTCAGTTTGCCTTAAATAATGGGGGACAAGATAGGTAGATGTGTGCATATGGACTGGGCCTTATGGACCTGGACACAGCCTGTGACCTGAAACATAGTTTTGGATACACAGTGGTTCTAGCTTTTTAAAAAATCAACTTTTAATTTTTATTTTCAATTTATTTATTTTTTTAAAGTAAGCTCTACACTCAGTGTGGGGCTTGAACTCACAGCTACGAGGTCAAGAGTCACATGACACACTGACTGAGCCAGCCAGGCGCCCCCCAGTTCTAGTTCTGATTATCTCACAGGCCTTAGTTTCTTCCAGTCTTCCTGCCTGTGTTCCTACTGCTCTCGTTCTATTTCCTCTATTTTGTGTATTCCATTTACTCATAACACTTACTGATTTGAACTTTTTTTGCTATTATTTCCTCGTGTTTGTTACTTATGCTTCCTCATGACTTCTGTTTAGTCATGGCTTATGCTGCCCTTGACTTCTGATGCATGCCCTTGCCTATCCTTTGACTGTGCACTGTGGACTCTCCTTACATTCACTGTTGAAGACAGAGAATCACAGTGCTTTAACCTCTATCATCCTGTTTTTACAAAATTATAATGCCAGGTTACACCATAGGCCTTTCATGCAATTCGTGGTGGAAAGAACTGAAGGTCTAGGTGACAGCTAGCATGGTCATCTATGTTAAGAGACCTAGAAAAGGGGTCACCGCTGTGGTAACCATTCCGAGGCCTCCCAGAAGTCAGAGGGGGTGCAGTAAAATTAGACGGCATGAAGCACTACCACCAGTGAAAGCCATCACGACCTCTCACCATCTGTCCCCATATTTGCTCCCTAGGTCTCATCTCGCTGCTCCCCTTCTCTTCCTCCATCTTCATCCTACATCCCTCCCAAGCTTCACCCATATGCAACTTCTAGTTGTTCTCTGAATATGCAATGCTCTCTGCCTTTTCATAGTGCTTCTCTCCACTTTTCCTGAAATTGTATTTCTCCATCCCATCTTCCTGATGAGAATTCTTACTCTTTACACACTCCCTAAGAAGTCTTATTTATGTCCACCACCACCTAAAAATTGAGGGTTCCTCATATCTACAAGCTGGCCCCCAGAGTCCTCCCTCCTTAGTTCAGATCCAGATTCGCAACTACCAGCTGGATGTTTCTATCTAGGTATTCCCACAACATCTCAAACTCAACATTTGTAAGACTTGAATTCATCATTTGTACCCCAACTCTGTTCCTGAAACCTTTGGTTCAGTAACGGGCTCCTCCTTGGCCCTCTCCTCACACAATGCATTAGTTTTACCTCTGACTAGTTCTTCAATTTATCAACCCTTCTCTACTCCCACTGAAAACCCAAGTTCAGGCTCATCTTTCCCCTGGACCACTGAAATAGCTTCTTCTTGATCTATTGTCCTCATCAGAACTTTCCTTTGTTCTGTTTCCAAAACTGACTTCTAAAACTAAAACCCTGAACAATAAAGTTCCTCCTAACCTGCTACAGAAACTCCAAACAAAGATGTCCAAGATCAGGCTTCTCCAGCTTTGGGTTCCAGAGCCTTACAGCCCTGCCAGTTGCATGGCATGCAAATAAATGGTTAGATGCAGTCCTTTTGACGCTACGCATTCTGTTCCTTAACATTTATTTCTTTTTGAGAGAGAGTGCAAGCAGGAAGGAACAGAGAGAGAGGGAGACACAGACTCTGAAGAAGGCTCCAGGCTCTGAGCTGTCAGCACAGAGCCCAACACAGGGCTTGACCTCATGGACTGCAAGATCGTGACCTGAGCTGAAGTAAGACACTCAACTGACTGAGCCACCCAGGAGCCCTGTGACACTATGCATTCTTGAACATGGGACGAATCTGAGAAGGAGAGGCCTGTTCAAAGTGGGGACATCTTCTGTTTGGCTGTCTGTATACACTTGATCCTTCTGTGACATATCAAATCAAACCAGGATGGGCTGTGTGATATTATCACTGAGAACTGTGTGAGTAAAGGGATACAGCAATTTTTACCTTTCACTTTACCAGCTTCTTTGTATGATGGTGACTTAACCTACGGCATGCTGGGAGCTGGTTTGAACTGGCTCATGAGAGGTGATGGTTAAAGTTCAGGAACTTTACAAGCTGCTTGTTGAACACAGATACTATTCTTTTTTTTTAATGTTTGTTTGTTTGTTTGTTTGTTTGTTTAGAGAGAAAAGTGTACCGGTGAGCACAAGCATGGTGGAGGCAGCGAGAGAGGGAAAGAGAAATCCTGAACAGCTAACATGGGTCTCATCCATCTTTTCCACTGCAGGGAAGACTGGGAACAGCAGCCAGGGGGCAGTCCCTGGTCTCAGGGAGCTTGGAAAACTGGGCCTTCTGGAAAGAGGGTCGAGAATTAGCTTCAAGGAGTAGAAAGGGAAGAATGGCCTATGACTGGCCTAAACAGTAGACCCCTCTACCCCCTCCAGAGCATTCTAGGAGTGAGACTCAGTGGGAGTCCCAGAACCATTTAGTAAAGACCTTATTAGTAGATTATGGGAAATTTGCTGAGACATGTCCATTCTTGTATGTGATGTGGAGCTGGTGCTGGGGGCCGCCTGTGTCCAAAGGAGCCATACTTCCTCTGCAGTAGGAATCCTGTCTTCTGGTACTTGGACACTAATTTGGAGGCTCTCGGCTCCCATCAAGACTTGGATTTCCTTGGCAGTGTGACAGGGTAAATGGAATCTGCAGATGTGGGTTTGAATCAGCCACTCACCGTCTTTGTCACCTGCGACCCATTGCTTCCTTTTAGCTTTCTCATCAATAAAATGGAAATATGAATAAGTACCGTGTGGGCCACTGTGTGAGAATCAAATGGAATAATATTGTTTGAGTATTTAGCAGTAAGCCTGGCAGGTAGCCAGCTCTCAATCAATGCCATCTGTTGTTTTGGCGCGGGTGGGGGGGGGGTAGGTAGGTGTCCAAACCTTCTCAGACTTCAGAGTGGACTGGGGAATGATTATACCCCTACGGAGCAAGCCCTCCATGTCAGTGGGCTTCCTGTTCTTAAGCTGGGAGAGGTCAGTGCAGAAAGGGAGTGGTTATGTTCATTCTCGAAATCCGTGTTTGGGTAAGGGTGGACCTGAGGGCTGTGCAGGCGCCTGATGCCAAAACTACAAAACTCTTTTTCCAGATCAGTGTTGTTGCTGTTTTTAATTAAGAGAGAGAGCGAGAGAGGGAGAGAGACGGGGCATGAGCAAGGGAGGGGCAGAGAGAATCGCAAGCAGGCTCCTCACTCTCAGCCCCAGCTGGGTCTTGAACTCACGAATTGGGGGATCACAACCATGAGTCGATCCACTTGAGCCACCCAGGTGCCCCTCCAGATCAATGCTTTTAAATTACATTCATCAGTGTATAAATGAACAAAAATCTTTAGTCTGGCATGCAGCCTGCCTGGAATTTAACCCCAAGTTTGCTTTTTGGGAGGTTAGTGATTTACTTAGCAACAGTGCAGGCACGTATCCATCTCGGTAAAATCAGGAGCTTTCCAAGTCGGTGCTCACGCCGCATTCAGGGGAGTGGTCTTGAGTCCGGAAAATCCTGGTGTAATGCGCCCCACCCCTCCAGGTTCCTCAGCTCACCTGAATCTCACAAATTCTTGGGCTGAGTAAGGCAGACACCATTCTCCCACTAAAAGGTAGGGGGAAATGAGTCCCAAAGAAGCCAAGAAAGAAAGTGGCTCCGCAAACGGGGCCAGGGACAGTGGGCAGAGCCCCTGGGTTGGGCGGGGAGGCTGGGTGGGTGGAGCTCCTGGGGTGGGCGGAGCCTCTGGGGTGGGCGGATTGCTGGGGCTCTCACCAGCCTCTCTGCTCACCTTGGAGCCTGTGGAAGTGCAGCCGTCAGCTCCCACTGGCGGCTGCTGCCCGCAGGGGTGATAAAGCGGGATACTCGGGTCTGGCACCTGCGGCTCTGTGCAGCCTTCTGTAGCTCCCTGGTCCTGGTCCGAGATGGGTGCGCGCCTCCTGCTACTGCTGGGCCTTTCCTTGCTGCTGGGCGTCCTGCAAGGTGAGCCAGTGTGGGGCCTTTGGAAGGACCTTGAGGACTGGGGCTAGGTGCTCTGTGGGTTGGTGGGACAGGGGGAGGTGAAGACCTAACCTTAACCTCAGGGGCGATCGCCGCCTTCACCCCCTCGCCCCACTGTTCCTCCACCCTCTCTGCCTCCCCTCTCCGAGGCTTCCTCCACTTTTATCACCGCTTTTTCTTTTTCTCCTTTCACCTCTCTTCCCAATTTTACTTCACCTTCCTCCCACCTCAGTCCTAATCCAGTACTCCCCAGTTCCTCAAGCTTTCTTGCTGAGAGTCCTACATTGAAATGAAGGGGAGCAAAGAAGGTTCTTTGTGGGTCATGAAGGCAGCGGGGGCTGTCCAGAGGATTGGGAAGATGGTCACGGGCCATATGAGTGGGGTTGGCAGAGCTGCCTTATAGGACTTGACCTTCAGCACAGTCCAGCCCCGGGAGTAGAGGGGGATCCTGTCTGTACCCCACCTGCTTGCTTCCTCCCAGGTGTGTGCCAAACACCCAGAAATCCCCTGCTTTCATTCACTGTCCAGGCTGCCTGTGACTCAGAGGAGTGCTCCCGGCTCATCTGCCGGGAGGCAGAGTCTCATTAGGCCGTTTTGGATTTGACTTTCCAGCTCTACCATGTTTCACGTGTCCACGAGTCAATGCCAGCGGAGTTTGCGAGACTTGGGAAAGTGTCTGTCAGACTCAAGGCAGCCAGCAGTGCTTCCTGAGGAAGGTCTATGACGGTAGGTGGGTCCTGAGAAGTCACCTGGGTGACCCTGGCCTGATTCTGTGGGAGGTGGCTCTCAGGAGCCTTGGGGGCAAAGGCAGAGACTTTGGGAAGGATTTTTTTCTTAAAGAGTTGGAAGGGGATCTCTTGGATCTGGTGCTAGGCTGCCACTAGCCTTTGACTGGACCAGCAGACCTCTTAGGAGAAAAAGTGCTTGTTGAGGAGTCCCTGGGTCCTTGGGGAGTCCCCGTGCTCCTCAGGGGTGGGAGGGACTAGCTAAGAAAATTCCAGTGAAACTTATGTGTGGTAGTGCTTTTGGGAACTGGAGGCCTTAGTTCAGGCGAGGTAAGGGGTAGGAAAGATGGCCCAGTAGGGGCTCACCTCTGTCTTTGTAGGGTGGCTTATGTCCCTTGTTACCTGGCATCCTGAGTCCTTAGGACTGTCTGCTGTCTCTCCTTATTTGCTGAATCCCCCATTCTTTCAACAAATGTTTATTGTTTACCTCTTATGTGGCAAACACTTTTGAACTTGGAGGTCACAAATCAGAGGTCTTCTTGTCTTCCTCTCCAGATGACAGGCTCCTGTATGGATCCCAGGGCTGCGGGGACCTGTGCCTCTCCCTGTCTTTCTTCAGACAAAGTGTTCAAGTGGATTTTGTATGCTGCAATGACGCACCTTTCTGTAACAGATTCTAGAGACTTGGTCCTGCTCAGTTATGCATTTAGCCCTTTTCTCTACGTCCACAGCCTCAAAGGACGGGGCCGTCTTTCCCCAGCACTGTCCAAGCCCGGAAGCCTGTTCCTGCTAAGTTTTGGGTGGTGACGATTCTGCAGCTTACCCCACCAGATCGACGCTTTCTGCTTCCCATCGCCACTGCTGCTCTTTTTCTCAGATTCGGGTCTCCCCCCTTTCTCTCCCTGCACCTATGTCCCTCCTTGCTTCCCCTGTCATTGGCTGGCATCTAACAAGCGCTCCCATCTCCCTCTTTTCCTTCCTTGGACAAATATTTTCTGACGGCTGAGTCCTGTAATTAGATGCTGAATAGAGAACAGTGAATAAAATAGACCTGATCTCTGTCCTCAATCAATGTGCCTTCATTTTTGCGGCTCATTTTCTGCCAGGTTGACCAGGGTCACAATGGCTCCAGAACTTATTCGCAGAACTTAAGCCTGAAAGGGACTCCTTCACCAGCACCTCCATTACCTGCCCCTCCCCCAACACACATACTCTCTCTCTCCCTCTCCCGCTGTCTTTCCTCCTTCCCACTGTGTAGCTTTTTCTGAATAAACCTAGCATCTTGGTGTTGCTTAGAATTTTTGTTTTTATGCTTAAATTACAAGAATAAATATTGAATTTAGGAAAAATATAAAATAGTGACCCAAGTAGACATCACTAGCAAGCCCATCCTACTGTGCAGAGACATATCTCGTGTTAGGGCTTATGGTGTACATCCCTGACTTAGTACATTTATTTAAAGTGCCTTTTTCCCTGCTGTCTTCAAAATTTGCTCTCTGTCTTTGGTTTTAAGCAGTTTGATGTTTGTAGTGATGTTGTTTTCAGTGGTCATTTGTTAGAGATTCAGCTTCCTTGGGTATGCATTTTGATGCTTTTCATTATTTTTGGGAAATGTTGCCTATTATGTTTTTAAGTATATATTCCATCTCATTTTCTGTGTCTTCTCTGTCTGGGAAACTAATGGAATATGTCAGAATGTTTGGTATTATCCTGCAGCTCTTGGATGCGCATGCTAGTTTATTATTGTTATTATTTATTATTTTATCTACTCATGCTTCAGTCTAATTTCTGTTGCCCAATCTTCAACGTCACTGATTTTTTCCCTGCACTGTATTGAGTCTACTGATGAGCCCATGACAGAAATTCTTTACCTTTGATATTGTGTCATTTTATTTCTGGCATCTCCCTTTGACTCTTTCCTAGAGACTCCATTTCTTCTTTCAGATTGTTCATCTGTTCTTGCATCCTAACTTTTCCATTTAATCTTTTAACATATTATAGTTAATGTCCCTGATTACTAGTTCCAACAATGGCCATTGCATAGTTCAGTAGTTACTTTATCTCTTGACAAAGGGTTGGGTTTTTTTTTTTTGCTTTTTTGTATTTATAATTTTAATTTTTATTTTATTTTTGTTTATTTTTTTGCTTTTTTGTGTTTATAATTTTTATTTTTATTTTATTTTTATGTTTATTTATTTTTGAGAGAGAGAGACAGATCATTAGTGGAGGAGGAGCTGAAAGAGAGGGAGACACAGAATCTGAAACAGGCTCCAGGCTCTAAGCTGTTAGCATAGAGCCCAATGTAGGGCTCAAACCCACAAACCGCAAGATCATGACCTGAGCCAAAGTTGGATACTTAACCAACTGAGCCACCCAGGTGCCCCTGTGTTTGCAATTTTTAAATCAAATGTTTGGCACTGAGGATAGAATTGTAGGTATATATATATATAAGGTAAATAGTATTGACACCTAGAAATGGACATGCTTATTTTTATAATTTTTTAAGTGTATTTATTTATTTTGAGAGAGAGAGAGAGAAAAAAAAAAGACAGAGAGAGAGTATGGGTGAGGGAGGGACAGAGAGAGAGAGAGAATCCCAAGCTGGCGCAGTGCAGAGCCCAACATGGGTCTTGATCTCACGAATCATGAGATCATGACCTGAGCCGAAATCAAGAGTCAGAGGCTTAACCAACTGAGCTACCCAGGTGCCCCCATGCTCCTTTTTGAGTAAGGTGCTCATTGTGAGGGGCTGAAGCAATCTAGTCAGAAGTTGTGATAGGTTACGTTTTATTGTTGCTCTTGTTACTTTCCATGTGCCACCGGCCTCAAGCTCCTCCAGTGATGGTGTGTTGTTTTCTTGTGTCAGGGAGCATTTCCCTTTGTGCCCATGCCCTCTGCCAGCGATTAGACATCCTTGCATTCCTGCACAACCAGGTGTCTCCCCGAGCTTTACTCTTCTGTGGCAGAGGAAAAACAATTTTCCCTCTACCCATCTGGATTCTTGGCTAAGACTTCCCTGTAAGAAAAGATGAAAGAAAAGCAGAATTTAATAACATGCATGCCACTTGTATACGTAGGAGATTCCCAGGAACACCGAGTGACTCTTCTTCAAACTGACTCAAGCCACCGCCTTAAATACCATCCCCAGCTAAAGACAAAAGAAGACATTTCAGGGAGAGAGGGTGGCAGGTACGGAGGTTACCAGGAAAAGCATAATCAACAAGGGTAAGGTGTTGTACAGATTTAAGTTCTTGCCTTCTCTATCATAAGACATTCTAGAGGTTTTAGTCACCTTATTCCTGCTACAGAGAGGGAGATCCCCTTAGAATGGAAATTTCCCTTATAAATATACATAATCTTCAGAGCTTCCCCTATGTCTGCTGCGTCTTAAAACCTTTATTCCAAAGACACTTATTTTGGGGTGCCATATTCTGCCCCCCCTCACTCCTCTCTCAGCATGATAGCGCTGCCGCTTGTTCGGTGCTGAGCTTGTGGCTGCAATGCCAGGACTCGCTGTGTTCCTGGTTCACCGCAAACTGAGGCTGCTCACAGTGCCTGGGCCGCTTCAGCATGCCTGTCCCTCCTTTCTGTGGATTTCTGCCTTGTTCTCGGGCTAGTCTTAGGAGATAGTTTTTGGCCTTCTCAAAGAAGCAAAGATTTAAAAGAAATTTTTTTGAATGTTCATTTATTTTTGAGAGAGAGAGGGGAGGGGAGCAGAAAGAGAAGGAGACACAGAAGCCAAAGCTCCAGGCTCCAACCTGTCAGCACAAAGCCCGACGTGGGGCTCAGACTCATGAACCTTGAGATCATGAGCTGAACCAAAGTCATGACCTGAGCCAAGGCTTAACTGACTGAGCCACCCAGGTGCCCTGGAAGCAAAGATTTAAAAAACTTTTTTTATTTTATTTATCCTTATCCCAGCCACGATAGGACTTTGTGTCTTGTGGTCAGCATTTTCTACCCTTTTCCCAGAAATTTAAAGCATTTGCTTTATAGAAAAAAAGGTCAAAAAGAGTAAGTGAGGCTGTGTATCTTTTTTTTAGCAGCCGCTGATTGGGTCTTACACGTCTGCAAGGCTGTGGGGTGGAGGATGGGTCTCTTTTGGTTCTGCCTTGCTTCTAATTTTTCTCTAGCACTGACTAGATATCTTTGGAATAGAGGTTGTAAACTAATCCAAAATACTATTAGGCCTGAGGCCCTCATTTATTTCCAACTGACACTCAAGTCCTCACTTGGTTTAAAAAAAATTTTTTTTTACATTTATTTATTTTTGAGAGACAGAGACAGACAAAGCATGAAAGGGAAGGGGCAGAGAGAAAGAGACACAGAATCCAAAGCAGGCTCCAGGCTCTGAGTTAGTGGTCAGCACAGAGCCCGATGCCAGGCTTGAACCCATGAACCATGAGATCAAGACCTGAGCCGAAGTCAGATGTTCAACCGACCGAGCCACCCAGGCGCCTTCTCACTTGATTTTTAATGCCTGTTAAAAGCTCAGCTAGTCAACTCTTGGCTTTCTTTCTTTCTTTCTTTTGAGTGTGAAAGCATGGGCTTGGAAGGGGCAGAGGGAGAGGGAGAGAGAATCTTAAGTAGGCTCCGCTCCCAGTGCCGAGTTCAATGTCATGACCATGAGATCATGGCCTGAGCTGAAATCTACAAAGTTGGATGCCCGACTGATTGAGCCATCCAGTGCCCCTCTTTTTATGTTTTACTTGGCTTTTATGGAGGCTACTTCTGTCCTCTGTGCTCCGCGATACGTAAGCCAATTTGTATATCTACTCAGATCTAAATCAGTCTGTTCTTAAATTAAAATTAGCCCTTAATATTTTTTGAGGCTTTTTTAGGGGCCTTATTCTGAGTCCTTTCTTGTCTCCATAAGCAAATTGACTAAGAACTATTTTACTTAGATTTTGAAGAGCTCAGATTCTAAGGCCAAAGTCAGCTCAATCCTAAGAGATTCATTTCTTTGAAGTCTCATCCTGACGCTGTCTACAAAGGATCCAGTCCAGAGGACTCTCCCAGTTCATAACGTTTGCCCCCCTGGCTTATGAGGGATTGAGAACTGAACCTCTGGACATCAGAGCCTACTGCCTATGCAGTGCTTCTTTTGAGATAAGAAAACAAACATTAACACAAAGTACAAAAGTTAAAACATGACAAAATCTCACTGTGAGAGTACGGGGAAAGGCCACCATAGTTTCTCACTGGGTGAGTCAGCCTCCAACAGAAGGTGGAAACTCCCCTAGCATCTTGTTAGCTTCGTGATATAAATGTCGAAAGCCAGTTGCCCTAAGGTGTGCCCTCCTGGCATGCAGGTTCTTTGAGCTGAAAATAATCAAGGCCCAAAATTCTCAGGAAGAAATTTTGACTTTCCTTCTAAATGTCTAAAAAGAATTTAGGTAGAATACTTGTTCCCAGAAGAAAGCTACCACCATAGATATCTACATTATAATATGAACAAGGTATAGTGGAAAGGGAGGAATTTAGCAAAGTCTGTTTGGTAAAATTCCTCTCTACGTCCCACTGTTTCTGTATGACCCCACAAACATTTGTTAATAAGACATTTACTCTTTCTCAGCTTTCTGTGAACTGCTTTTCTTGCCGTGCCTACCCCCCTGTTCCTTAGTTCAGGATACCATAAATATGTCATTGTGCCTAACTATCCTTGGACTCTCATGTTTATGTGAATTCCCCATATGTATATAAGTAAATTTGATTTTTTGCCCTGTTAATTTGTCTCATGTCAATTTAATTCTTAGAACACCTATAAGGGTTGAAGGGTATAGGAAAAATTTTCCTCCCCAACAGTGCATTTGGAAGAAGGGGGCATGCAAGGTGAAATATTTATGATTAGCAGAATGGGTGAGAAGTTCTGAAATAATGAAAAGACCAGCTACATGACCTACGTGTGTCGCTGGCTGGAGGTGCAGGTGGCTGACGCGGGGACAGGTACCCAGGACAGCTGCCCTCCACAGGCTCTCAGGGTCAGGATAACCTGAGATTACAGGTGAGGCTGGTAGACAGCAAGTTTTCATCCAGGTCGTACACACACCCCAGCATCTCCGAGACCAGCCGACAGTGCTCCCAGGAGCTCCCGCCAGGCCTATGCCTCTGCCCCACTAGGGGCTGTCGGGTCCCTCTCCTCTCACTGGGGCATGGACACAAGCAGGGGATTCTGCTAGTGAGCAGAATCCTATAACCTCTTTTCCTTTTGTAGAACATTCAGCTGTAGGACAAAAACTATTTGTGGCAGAATACCTGGGTGGCCTACTAAACTCTTTTTGTCTTTCCTCTTTCCTCTTCTCAAATAGCTTCTGCTTCCTTCTAAGAAGTTTCCACTCCATTTTGCTCCTGGCCTCAGGGGGGATTTTTTGGGAAACACAAACAGAAGTAGCTTGAGAATAACCTTCCCCACTTGCTGGTTTATCTGGAAGCCTGAAGCCCTTGGCAGGATTGCCTAGAGGGAGGGGGCAGGATGGGTGCCTGGCGGGGGAGCTCTAGGAGAATGGGGTCACTTCTCCCACTTTGATGCTGGCAGTACTTCAAGGAGCAAATGACCTCATAGGGGTATGTCTGGCAATAATTCAGAAAGGTGACCCCTATCATCATGGATTTCAGATTTGGCAAGAACCAGTGAGGCCCCAAGCATGAAACCAAAATGGGCCGGGAGCATCAGCAATGGCAAATATTTCTTCTGTATGTTCTGGCAAAAATTCATGCACTTCCAATGATGCATCTCTTTAGACACTCTTCTCGAAGGAAACGAGAGGTGAGGTGAAGCCCCAAATAACAGAGATGGAATTGTTTACCATCCAGGTAGGTGGTGGTTGAGTGTCAGACTAGAGATGACTTTAAGAGAATGAGAAATGAGGTTTCTCTTAGACACGAGATTATAGTAACAACACATCCTTACCTACTACACCTATACTTCTTGCCCTAGTAGACTTTCAGAGAGTCCTCAAAAATCATGTGTAAGTACATTTATATTCAATTCAGGCGAGTCTGAGCCCTCTCCTAGTTTCTTAGGTCTTATCAT
Organism: Suricata suricatta; assembly: GCF_006229205.1. Lineage (NCBI taxonomy): Eukaryota > Metazoa > Chordata > Mammalia > Carnivora > Herpestidae > Suricata > Suricata suricatta. The sequence goes on along the minus strand of NC_043710.1, from coordinate 88,530,388 downwards.
ACCTCCCTTGAATGTTGGACAACCAAGGCCCTCGCATTGTGCCGCACTATCCCTGGTCCTACGTGTCCTGCCAAACAAGGCTGTGTGATGGGTGTGTAGGAAGGATGGGGACAGGGTAGGAACTTTCCCATAACTTCCAGCACAACTCGAATTTTATACCTAAGGAATTAAGGAGGTGTGAGAAGTGCTCATTTTCTACCTGATTTCTCTGACGCCTCAGATCCTAGGGCAGCTGGGGTAGCACAGGTCTCCTGGTCACAGCTGTCTGCTGGCTCTGTCTCTCTTACACTCAGAGATGTGCCCAGACTGGACTCACTTGTAGTGTAGGGTACTGGGGGGGATGGTCTTCTTCCCAGTCTATCAAAGGAAATACTGTCCAAGCCAGCTGCAGCCAGAAGTCCCCACTGGTCTTTGGGATGTTAAGCCAACTGGAACCCAGAGATGGAGGGGCCAACAAGAAAGTGTTCATGGCTCTGAGTGTTTCCTAAGGAAGGAACAGTGACGTTCCAGATAGACAGTGATTTTGGTCCTAGTGTGCACCTGCTGGTAGAGGCAGCAGGATGCCCAGCTTCTGTTTGTCTCCTCCTGTACTGTGTTCCTCCGAGATGCAGATAGAGGACAGAGGGCAGGGTGATGGTCCTTGTGGTCTTAGTCTCTGTGTTCCTAGTCCTGCTACTTGGAACACATGTTGATCTGGGAGAAGCCCGAGCATAAATGTTCTTTTCCTGATCCTGAGGGAGACAGCGAAGACTGAGAAGGGCAGAGAGTACTGTACCTTCTGGGGCACAAGATGCCTTTGCTGACCAGAGCATCCAGCGGTAGGCCTTGTGGCTGCAGTTGTCCGTGAAGGGTAGGGGGTCTTGAGGCATTGGAGGCAGGGTCCACGTTCTCAGTGGTGAAGGGAGGAAGATCCAAGACTGAGAAAGAGATAAGGCCAGTGCTGTCTAAGGCTGTAGAGAAATCACAGAAGAGTTGGGTCCTGCTGATGAAGTTGGTAGAACAACCAAGTAAAGAGGACAACCCCTCCCTTGTCCTCTAGTGGTCAGGAGTCAGCAGAAAGTGGAAATTATTCAAAGGAGAAAATTCTACCAATGCTCCAGAGGAGTAACAGAATGACGTCATGTGCTCTGGGGGTGGAGCCAGCTCTCAGGGGGCCTCCTCCTCACAGGGCCTCCTGTGGCCACAGGGGCAGAGAGTCCCAGGGACAAAGAGCAGGAAGAGGACATGAACTTCTCCTGGGCTGAAACCGCCACTGCTGTGTCAGTGGGGACCTGGGAGACTCCTGGGGAAGCCTCCACGCTAGCCACCTGCGGGGTGTTGGCTCAGGCTGAGGGGTGTGTGTACTTTGGCAGGGTGCGGGGAGGCCAAAATCCCAAGTGCATCTGAGGGATTTGCCATTTGGGGTGCTTCCCATGTTTATGTTGTGAGTGAGCCACACCAGCCTCAAAGCATTTTTTATAGGACCTGAAACTTTGGCCAGACAGACCCCATCAGGGCAGATATTCCCAGAGGCTGCCCTGCCTTGAGCTTCATGTGGCCACAGAGGGAGGGTGTTCAGGACACTGGGTGCCAACATTGCCCACCCATCTCTCCCTCAGTCCCCCAGGCATTTGTGATTGGCTGCTCCCTTCCTCTTGAAAACCCCTTCTGGGTATTGTCCCCTCCCCTCTCCTCTCCTGCCTGTTTGCACCTTCCATCTCCCCCAGCAGAGAAAAGTGACAAGCACAACAAATATATGAGGAATTCCTAGAGATGTGGAATAGCCCAGAATGCAATACCAACCCACAACATTCCAGAAAAAAGAAAGATGAATAGGAAGAATTTAATAAGGAAATGTGAAAGAAACAACACAAAATTTCCAAGTAATCTGAAATGAGACATAAATCTTTAATAGCAAGTGTCAAGGGGGAAAACCCCATTGGACACATCACTGAAATTTAACAAGTAAAGGAAAGATACTGCCCTTTCCTAGAGAGAAGAGCAGATCAACTTCACAAAAATTTAACTGTCATTGTTTTTGTTAGTAGAAGCCCTGGAAGCTGGAGACAATGGAATAAGGCCTCACAATTCCCAGGGGTCACCCAGGTTTTTCAGATGACAGAGGAAAGATACTTCTGCTTTCCTCTTCTTTCTGAAACTGCTCAAACACGACGGGAGAATGGAAGGCAAAACCCAGTTAGGGATAGAGGGCTTGATGGAGCAGAGTGGTGAAACCTTGGGCCTGCAGAGGGCGCACAAGAGGCAGCTGGTGGGCCCAGTGGGACTCCACCAGGCTCTGAAATGGGAGCCACAAGGAACTGCAAAGTGGGATGAAGTTTGAGCCTAAAAGGAGAAAGTTGGTAAGAAGCCATGAGATTACCATTTCCCACCATACCCCACATTAAGGAACATCTACCGGAACCCAGCCACCTCCAGGTGGAGACATTTATTCAAAGAGCTCCAGCCTCTGGGCTCCAGGAACAGCAGGTGCGGGGAGTGAAATGCCAGAATGGAAACAGGGGCATTAAGTGAATGTCTGGATAGAACATGGTAGTCCCGGCCTGCTTTCCTCTACCTGCTCATTCTCCTCTCACCCCACCAAATCCTGGTGTTCCCTCCTTGCAGTTTTTCAAACTTGAGCTAAATCTGTCCCCACCATGATCTCTTGCTCCCTATGTCCTGATGGGCACACACTCACTCAGAGGTGTATTGCTGAAGAGAAGATGAGCAAGAAGAAGTGAGGATTGGAGGCCAGTAGGCTATGATCAGGAAAGAAGAGAACTGGTAGAGTCCCATGCAACACCCTGGCCTTTTGCCTTCCAGCATGGGACAGGTAGTCAACATGTGTGCCAAAGGGCACTCCCATCACAAGGGTAACAAAAAAGAAGACTCATTTCTGCACCCCCACCCCCCACTGCTCCTTCTACTTCTCCTAGGCTTTCCAGATGTTAAGGGCCCTGGGACATGGTAGAAAGTTCTTGGACCCAGGCTCAGTACCACAAGCCACATCTGGGATCTCAGGAAGGATAGTTAATCTCCAGTCATCACTTCCTTCCTTGCCTCAGAGGTGGTGGGATTGGGTGTAAGGGCCTACTGCAGTGCCCAGCAGTTGGCATGTGTTAGTAGTTAGGAATAAATATTAGTACCCTCACTCACCCTGTGCTTTGAGAATTCGAGTCTCAGCGAACGCGTTCCCTGACCAGACCCCTTTCCCGGCTCTGAGCACCATCAGCCCCTATGACAGCTGTCCTGGGCTCCAGAGCTCTTATTCCCTACGGGCGTGTTTATGTGCCCAGCTCTATTAGCAGGGCCCTTGAGGAAAAGCATCTTCCCCCAAAAGTTTTACCCAGACTTCAAAGGCTGAGAGCTCAATAGCTCTTGGTTAGGGTTGTTGTAGTGGCAGAAAGAACCCTTCCCTGGTGAGCCCCCTCCCCATCCGTACAATCCCCACCCAGCAGTTTAACACCAAAAGCAGGAGGAAGAAAAATAAGAAATTGGACTTTATCAAAATTAATGATGTTGTGCTTTCAAGGACATTATCAAGAAAGTGTAGGGGTGACTGGGTGACTCAGTCAGGTAAGCGTCCGACTTCAGCTCAGGTCATGATCTCAGGGTTTGTGAGTTTGAGACCTGTGTCTGGGTCTGTACTGACAGCTCAGAGCCTGGAGCCTGCTTCGGATTCTGTGTCTCCCTCTCTCTCTGCCCCTCCCCTGCTCATGCTCTGTTTCTCTCTGTCTCAATAATAAGTAAACATAAAAAAAAATAAAAAAGAAAGTATAAAGCTAAAGATGAGAGAAAATGTTTGCTACTTATATACCTGAGAAGAACCTAGTATCCAGAATGTGTATTCATACATATATATATTATAAAATATATTCATTACTTACCATAATAAATACATAGAGTACTTACACCTGAACAATTTAAAAAAAACCTCAGCCAAAATCTACAAGGAACTCACCAAACTCCATACTGAAAAAACAAATAATCCAGTGAAGAAATGGGCAGAAGACTTGAACAGACACTTCTCCAACAGGCACATGAAACGGGCACATGAAACGATGCTCAGCATCACTCAGCATCAGGGAAATACAAATCAAAACCACACTGAGATACCACCTTACACCGGTCGGAGTGGCTAAAATGAACAAATCGAGAGACTGTAGATGCTGGCGAGAATGTGGAGAGACGGGCACCCTCCTACACTGTTGGTGGGAATGTAAACTCGTGCAGCTGCTCTGGAAAACCGTGTGGAGGCTCCTCAAAAAACTATCAGTAGAACTCTGCTATGACCCAGCAATAGCCCTGCTAGGGATTTACCCAAAGGACACAGAAGTGCTGATGCAAAGGGGCACGTGTACCCCAATGTTCATAGCGGCACTTTCTACAATAGCCAAATCATGGAAAGAGCCTAAATGTCCATCAATTAATGAATGGATAAAGAAGATGTGGTGTATATATATAATGCAATACTACATGGCAATGAGGAAGAATGAAATCTGGCCATTTGTAGCAAAGTGGATGGACCTAGAGAGTCATGCTAAGCGAAATAAGTCAGGCAGAGAAGGACAGATACCATATGTTGTCACTCATAGGTCTAACAGGAGAAACCTAACAGGAGACAATGGGAATTGGAAAGGGGGCGGAAAGACTTGGAGAGAGGGAAGTGAGGCAAATCATGAGAGACTTTTGAATGCTGAGAACAAACTGAGCGCTGAAGAGGGAGGGGGAAAGAGAATGGGGGTGGTGGTGGTCATGGAGGAGAGCACTTGGGGAAGAGCACTGGGTGTTATATGGAAACCAACTTGGTAATAAACTATTAATAAAAAATAAATAAAATAAAAATACCCCCCCAAATCCAATTGAAAATTGGGCAAAAAAATATTGAATGGGCGTTTTTCCAAAGAAGACACATTACTGTGTAAAGTCACACTAAAAGATGCTGACCATCATTAGTTCCTGGAGACTCGAGTCTGTCACACGATATCACAAGTCTACACGTGCTGCAGGGACTATGATGCAAAGATGGGCAATAAAACATGTTGGTGAGAAGACAGAGAGACATTGGAACCCTCATTCGTGGTGGGTGGGAATATAAAATGGTGCAGCCATAAGTTCAACGATGAATCACACCTGACACAGCAATTTGGGTCCCAGGCACACACCTGGGAGAGCAGAAAACAAGCCCATGCAGACATGCGCACACAAGTGTCGATGGCGGCACAATGCATAAAAGTCAAAGAGTAGAAAAAAACAAGATGTCCGTCACCTGAGGAGTGACTAAGCAGTGTGCCTAGCCCTACAACGGGATACTAAGCAGCAATAAAAGGAAATGATGTACTGATACGTGCTACAATGTGAATGAACCTTTAAAAGAGCAGGCTAAATGAGAGGCCAGATTCAAGAGAACACACATCGCATGATGTCATTTACTGAAATGTCCAGACGGGCAAATCCATAGAAATGGAAAGTAGATTGGTGGGGGCCATGGCCTGGGGGAAGGTTGATAAGGGCAGTGACTGCTAATGGACACAGGATGTCTGTTTTGTTGAGAAAATGTCCTGGTCAGATAGTGGCGGTGGCTGCCCAGCCAAGAGGGCGCACAGGAACCCACAATCTGTACAGAGTAAAAGAGTGAATCTTATGGTGCATCAATTTTAACCCAATGAAAAGGGAAGGAAGGGAGGTGGAAGGAAGGAAGGAAAGAAGGGAAGGAGGAAATAAAGACAGAAAAAGATGGGGGGAGGGGGGAGAAAAGGAAGCCCAGGGTTTAAGTCCCATCAGAAGTGGGAGAGGAGATCAGGCTGAGGGAAAGAAAGGGCGTCATGAATTCAGGACACGTCGGGGCTCAGGAGGGGCTGCCCTGCTTCCCTGCGAGCCAGGGGAGACCCTGTGCTGTCCCAACCAGGTGGTCCCGGCACCAGTGCTCCTGACCGACCACCTTCAGAACTAGAGCCTCTGGGGGCATCAGGGGGGCTCATCGGTTAAGCTTCTGACTGCCACTGAGGAGCATGGGTCACAAGGCAGAGAGCACCTTAATGGTTCACTTCCTGCTGGAGTGACGGAGAAGATGACACCACGTGGGAACGGATCTGTGCTTGACAAAGTGCAGCACGTCCGCGCACAGCCGGGCTCTTCGAGGCTGATCACGGTGTAGGAGAGGGTTTTGTGTCTACTTTGCAAGTGAGAACTTGCGCATTCAAAACACCAACTACCTGTCATGAGTCACACTGCCTGTCAGAGACTTTGCTTGTCACCTCCATTAATTCCTTGAGTGCCAACACGGTGTCCCCAGCACCGCCTTGGTTTCAGGTGGGTCACAAACACCTGCACCTGCCCTCCCAAGGTGATGTCACAGAGAGGCCTGAACCAGCTGCCCACTTCCCTTCCCTTCCAGACACATGTGCAGAAATTCAGAAACCAGTACTTTCGGGATCCCTGCACTAAACAGACCGTGAACCGTAATGTGACCAGTGGGCAATGAAAATAAGTCCTTGCTGGCTCGAAACTGGGAGCTGCGTGCACCTGCGGCTTGCTCCCCACCTTCCGTTTCCGTGGGGAGGGCCCAGGTCTCACTGTGTTCGGGAATGGGGGGGGGTCTCAAAGGAGCGTAGGTTCCTTGACCTTCACCTTCTTACCCAGCAGGCACATGTCCCTCCCAGCCCCTTCTCAGGCCTGGGGCTCAATCTCCTGCTGAAAGACTCATGAGGGACAGGGTGGGGGCGCCATAAGAGACTGAGGTTCAGGAGAGGGACATCTAGATGGAATCTGGTGGCTGCCATGCATGCTGTGTGACCTGGGGCAAATTTCTCAACCTCTCTGCCTCCAGGGAAACTGAGGCATGACACAACCCACCCCGTGTGTCCTTAGGAGGCTCACAGGGAACAGTGGCTGCCATCTGAGGTGTCCTGAGCGAGTCCTGGCCACCAGGTGCTGATGTAATGGGGAGTGTCTTTACCAAAGCAAAGGGCCATCGATTCCAAGTCTCGAGCTTCGAAAGACTGAATGGGCAAATACATAAAGAAGTACATTGCAATGAGGGAAAAAAATCTTTGAGATGATTTCTGCTTCTCTGAAACACAATAGAAACAGAAGAGACAGGTGAGACCACACATAAGATGGCTGTTTGGCCACCGCTCTCCTGTGTGTGGCTGCCAGACTCACACCTGTCGTCCAAGACTGTCCTGGGGCCTCGCTTAGGGAGCCCTCAGGAGGTGTCATATCTGAGTGTCCCTTTGGGTCAGCATCTCAGGCTCCTCTAGCATGAGTGTCCGTGCTGCATACTGATGGTGGCAGGTGACAGTCTTCCCTGGCCCCTCCCCGATGTCACACAGGGACCTCAGTGACTGCAGGTTCAGTGGGGCAGCTGGAGGGGTCCTCCCTTTCCACACAGTCAGATCAGTGAGCAGGACTGCTCCCTGCAGGCAGCCTCTGGAGCGGAGGCGCACATTCACCTGGCCCTTGTTCAGTTGCTGTGGGCGCTGGTACCTTCCTGATTCAGGGGATCCTCCTTCCTGTGTGTGCAGAGCGCACATTGTGACTGAAAGGCACAACCACTTCGATGGCCTCTGGGTCCGCAGGGCTCCTTCCCTCCCTCCCACAGAGATAAGCCAGTCCCGCTGGCTCTCTGCTGAGAAACCTTCCTCTCCAGGCTCTGCTTCTGGACCTGCAAGGACACCCCTGTTTCAGTGACTTTGCCCCCCAGCAGGTGCTGCCAGCTGGCAGCCCAGCGTCCATGGGATTCTGTGTCCGCACGTCGAGCCCATCAGGTACATGGCTCACTGTGCACCTCTGTCCGGAACTGCTCTCTCCTCCCCAGGAGGCCTCCAGGTCGTTCAGAAATTCTGCATCAACACATATGGGAGGCGACACACTTGACTGTGTCTCAGGGTCACTGGGGGACCAAGGTCCACCTTTCCCTGGACTCGTAACCTCACACCACCTCACCCTCCACAGCCTTCCTTGTGCCTGAGCTCCCACCACCCCCACCGGGAAACTAGCCTCTCTTCGGAGTTTCACGTCTTTACCTTCAACATAACAATGGGCATTTGTGCCCATGGGGGTTTTGAGAGCCTAGGATTTATCACAGGGTTTTACAAACCAAGATGTAGGCTGCCCTCAACACTCCTCTCTCTCACCCCTCCCTCATACCCGCTCCTCCCTTTTGGCTCTGGAGCCCTTATCACCACAACCTGGCCAGAGTCTCCCTCACATGACCAGGAGGAGCAATTTTCTTCTCCCTCCCACTCTCTCGTTCTGGTCCCGCCTCCCAGAATTACCTCCTCAACCATCTCACTACAAACAGAAGGTCCTAGCATCCAGGAATGGATGAGACTGAAGATGCTTTTACTTCTCCTTCAGCAGCAGAGACGTCAGTCCTTGTAAAGACGATGCCACGTCACTTCTCAGTCAGTGTTTTCAATGGTCCTGTTTGGGTCTGTTACATGATTGTGTTCATTTAATTAATCTATAAATCACGTTTCTGCCAACGTCTCCGAGTCTCCCAAAGGTATTTTAGCAGGAGGTGGAAGCCGACTTGGAAGGCTCCCTGCGAACCTGAGCCACCCCCCACCCCCATGTGTGTGTGGGTCTCACCGCTGGACAAGCTCAGAGCCCAGACCTGACCCAGTTTTTCTTCACCTTCTCAGGCCACTGGCTGCTGAAGTCAGACTCTAAACTGACACATAGGCAGCCCTGTCCGTCCTTATCAGTCGCTTGTAATCCACCTGTACTTTTGAAGATCAAGGGCAGACTCCCTGACCTGCCCTCACAGGCTAGGGCCAGGCTTTGGTGCAAATACAGACGTGAGAATGTTCCCCGACATCACAAGGGGGCGCCACTGACCGGCTCCTCCTGCCCTGATTTGGAGGCGTGGTCTCAGAGACAGTGTCTGAAGTGTTCAGTTTGCTTCCCTTGATTGCAAAACTAAGCAGAGAATTGAAAATACAAATGGTGGAACCAGAGAGGAAATATTGTTTCCATAGCTTAGTGTCTGACGTGAAAAGGAAGAGCAGCTGCCGCAGCACAAGCAGCACCTGCGGCTCCCCCTGCAGGCTCAGGGGACTTCATGGGGTGAGCTCTTGTGCAGATCATGGCACAGAAGGACTTGATTGAAACACTGAACATACTGCGTTATCTACATTGTGTCCAAGGGGTGGCATTAAGGATATGGTAGTTTTAATTCTCTAGGAATGGACACCTGCTTATAACACGAGGCTATGTAAGGACGCAGGTCCCATCCGGCCTTCCCCACTGGGCCTTCCCAGCCGACCTGGAGCTGGTCGCAGTGCACCGCTGCGGTGGAAATGCGCCCAGCTGGAGCCAGTCGGCGCCGGCCGCAGGTCCGATCCAGCCTTCCCCTGTACTTAAAGGGGAAGGCGCCGGCTTCTCCGGAAAGGGCGCACCTTAAGGAGGGACAACTCCTGGGAGCCCAATCGGGAGAGGCCAGCAGATACTTTTGACCTTTCTAGAGGCGGGCCTAGTCACGCCCCACATGGGGCGTCCTGGGCCCACTCTGATTGGTCAATACTCCAACTATTGTGATTGGCTCCCACAACTGCCAGTATTGATGGGGGGGTAGGAATTGGATCACTGTACACCTGTCATCATTTCCTATAACTCCCCCTCCCAAAGGCATAAAAGGCCCTGCCTCTGCCTTTGTTCGGGCTCTCTCCACGTGGCCAGCGGGTCCGTTGGAGACTGTGAGCCTAAGCTTAAGCTTGTAATAAAGGCCCTTTGCTTTTGCAGGCGTGACTTGGTCTCCCTAGCAGACTCTGGTGTTTGTTTTGGGGTGATTTTACAAACTTGGGTACAACAGCTACTTTTCACATTATTTTTCATGTACATTTTCAGGGTCCATTGTGCCTGGAGCCGGCCTGAGTTGGCAGAAGGTTCTGCCCTGAGCAGAGCCCTTAGCCTTCAGACCACATTTACCATGTATTGAGTGGAAAACCCCCAGCCCTTAGGCCTGTCCCAAGTCCTCTATGTGGTGTATACACATGTGTTGTGTTGTGTGTGTGTGGTGTTTGCTCCCTCCAGGTTCCATGGCCAAACTTCATCGTAAAAGAACTCTGTGCAATTGACATCAGGAAAGTTACCTGAATTAAGTATTTGTAAACTCTTAAAACTGTCATAGGAACTAACCCCATACTTCTCAGGTTCATATGCTGTGGGATAATC
>NC_043710.1:88485129-88520130 GCF_006229205.1 Suricata suricatta | reverse complement strand
TCTATGTGGTGTATACACATGTGTTGTGTTGTGTGTGTGTGGTGTTTGCTCCCTCCAGGTTCCATGGCCAAACTTCATCGTAAAAGAACTCTGTGCAATTGACATCAGGAAAGTTACCTGAATTAAGTATTTGTAAACTCTTAAAACTGTCATAGGAACTAACCCCATACTTCTCAGGTTCATATGCTGTGGGATAATCTTTAGCAAATAAAAGCTAGTTTCACTTTGGTTTAATTAAAAGAGGCATGTCTTCAAGACTTCCCACCATTTAGTATCGCGCAGACACACCACCTCTGTTCTACCCGGTCAGATAAGCTCAACTTCTCACAGAATTTGTCAGCAAGAAATACAGCGTGGAATGACGGCTCACTGTGTCTAACGTCTCACGAAGTAGTTGTAAGCAGTGTAAACATAATTATTAAGAACAAGTAAACTGGAAAGATAGAAATAGCATGAAAAGTTTTTAGGTCAACTTTAAAAAAGTTTCTCCAAATCTGAGAGAGCAATTCTGGGTGCCTGCTCTGTGCCAAATAGGACCCTGAAGCTTGTTCTTTGTGATTAACTAGGCAATGATCACAATGGTCACCGGTCGTGCGTGGCCAGGCATTATGTTGGTTGTTTGGATATCACTGGGTACTCAGCTCCTAGCCAGGCAGGGACCTCACGGTATAAAGATGAGGAAACTGATCAGAGAAGTGAATTGACTAAGAACCTTTATTGCGCTATTAAGTAGCAATACCTGAATTCACCCTTTGATGTCCATATTCTTTCTTTCACCCAGTTTCCCCTTTCTCAGTCCACTTCTATGATCTCCCCTGGACCCCAAGGGATATGGCTATTTTGTATGCTTGCAGATAGTGGAATAATGATGCATCTAGTTGTGAAAAGCTTAGCGAAAAGAAAAGAAAAGAAAAGAAAAAGAAAAGAAAAGAAAAGAAAAGAAAAGAAAAGAAAAGAAAAGAAAAGAAAAGAAAAGAAAAGGTTTCTCCAAATCTCTTTGGTGATCTTAAATAAACCTTAGGTGTTTCTAAGTTAAATTAAATGATGGTCAGTCATTTACTGTCTAGGTCAATTGAAACAAAAATTGGAAGGAAGCATTAATTTCCAGGCATGGGCTTCTTTTACAGGGACACTAAGGAGACTGGGTCTATTCATAAACAAGGTGCAAACTCTGAATAAAAGTTTACCAGAAGAAAATATATGTTCATGATGAGGCAGGAGCACTCTGCTTACAGTTGTGCAGGACTAACTGTGGCAGGGGTGAGGAGGAGGGTGAGGAGGAGGGTGAGGAGGAGATGGCAGGGACCCCAGACAGGAGGCTGCTGTAACCTGCCTGCCTTCCTTCCTTCCTTCCTTCTTTCCTTTCTTCTCTTCCTCCTGCTCCTCCTGCTCCTTCTTTCTTTCTTTTCCTTTCTCCTTCTTTCTCTCTTTCTTTCTAACTTCCTCCCTCCATTCCTCCCTACCTTCCTCCTTTGTTCCTTTCTTTTTCTTTCCTCCTTTTTTCCTCTCATTTGTTTTTCTAAAATACAATCTTCCAAATAAAAAATTTCTATGATCATCTGAGTATATTAACAGTTTTGAAAGTCTCCTCTGTATTTCTGTTTATTTAAGTTATCTTAAAAAAAATTAGGCGTGTGTCTGAATAAGGGCAGAAACCTCTATCCTCTGGTCCTCTGGCACCCAGGAAGTCCCCCTGAGAACTGAAGGCACGGTGACACCATTGTCTCCGCGTCCAGCGCTGCTCCTGACAAGAACAATGTCAGTTGCGCTTCTTTGTGCTTTTTCTGCTCTTCTCTCCGGGAAGACAAGTATCTTCCCTACACTTGCCGAAGGGGCTGGAATCTCACAGTGGTGGGGGCGGTGGGGGCTTCTGCTCTTTTTCCTCCTTGACACTTGCTAGACCCTTTCTACTAAAGATTTATGGCTCACTTGAGGAAAGTGGGAAAAAATTTTCTTTGATAAATTCTTCCCATTTTTTTTTCCGGGGAGGCTGAATGGTTGTTGGACTTGTGTTCTGGGTTGACTTCCACAGGTCTCTGAATTCCTCATTCAGGGGTGTCCTGGTGGCTCAGTCGGTTGAGCATCAGACTTGGGCTCAGGTCATGCTCTCTTGTTTCACGGGTTCAAGCTCTGCATCGAGCTCTGCGCTGACAGATCAGAACCTGGAGCCTGCCCCAGATTCTGTGCCTCTCTCTCTGCCCCTCCACTGCTCACATTCTGTTCTCTTTGTCTTTCAAAATAAATAAACATTAAGAAAAAGAAAAGAATGCCTCAGACTGTTTTTGTCCTTGTCACTTTTCTCTGCTGGGGGAGGAGGAAGGCACAGACAGGCAGGAGAGGAGAGGGGAGGGGACAATCCCCAGAAGGGGTTTTCAAGAGGAAGGGAGCAGCCAATCACAAATGCCTGAGGGACTGAGGGAGAGATGGGCGGGCCCTGTTGGCACCCAGTGTCCTGAACCCCCTCCCTCTGTGGCCACATGAAGCTCAAGGCAGGGCAGCCTCCAAGAATATCCACCCTGATGTCAGTCTGGCCAGTTTCAGGTCTTATAAAAATTGCTTTGAGGCTGGTGTGGCTCACTTGCAACATAAACATGGGAAGCACCCCAAATGGCAAATCCCTCAGATGCACTTGGGATTTTGGCCTCCCCCCACCCCGCCAAAGTACACACACCCCTCAGCCTGAGCCAACACCCCGCAGGTGGCTAGTGTGGAGGCTTCCCCAGGAGTCTCCCAGGTCCCCACTGACACAGCAGTGGCGGATTCAGCCCAGGAGAAATTCATGTCCTCTTCCTGCTCTTTGTCCCTGGGACTCTCTGCCCCTGTGGCCACAGGAGGCCCTGTGAGGAGGAGGCCCCCTGAGAGCTGGCCCTGCCCCCAGAGCACAGGACCCCATTTTGTTCCTTCTCAAAACTGACTCTCATTTTTCTTATAAGAGAGTTTTGTGGGCTCTCTGAAAACATCCTAGGGCAAGAAGCTTAGTTGTAGGAGGTATGGATTTGTTAGTACTGAACTCTGAAGTCCAAAAGTAACCTCACTCTCTTAAAGTCATCTCTGTCTGACCCCCAGCACATCCTCCCTGGGTGGTCATAGTGCCATCTCTGCTATTCGGGGCCTTGCCGCCACCCCTCATTTCCTTCCTGAGGAGTGTCTAAAGAAGAGACAGGTCAGTGGAGCTTGTGCCTGAACTTAAAGCAGAAACGCCCATGCTAAGCATCTGGTCCATTTTGGCTTCTTGCCGGGACCTCACTGCTTCCTGCCAAGTCTGAAACCCATGGGGACGAGGGGCCACCTGTCTGCACGTAGCACCTGCCTTACCTCTCTGAGGTCACCCGCTCCTGCAGGAGCTGCCAGGATCAAAGTGGGAGAAGAAAGCCCATCCGCCCAGCCCCCCAGGCACCCGTCCTGCCCCCTCCCTCTGCGCAATCCTGCCAAGGGCTTCAGGCTTCCAGATAAACCAGCAAGTGGGGAAGGTTAATCTCAAACTACTTCTGTTTGTGCTTGCCACAATTCCTCCCTGAGGCCAGGAGCAAAATGGCCTGGAAACTTCTTAGAAGAAAGTGGAAGCTATTTGAGAAAGGGAGAGAGGAAAGACAAGAGTTCAGTAGATCAGCCGAGTATCCCGCTCTGTCTTTAAGTTGGATGTTCTACAAAAGGAAAGGAGGTTCTAGGGGAGCTTTCTAGCCCCCAGCAGCTGGCTGGCAGAGTCCCCTGCTTGTGTCCTTACCCCAGTGAGAGGCGAGGGCCAGCAGGGCCCCAGGTGGGGCAGAGCCCCAGGCCTGGTGGGAGCTCCCGCGAGCACTGCCGGCTGGTCTCGGAGATGCTGGGGTGTGTGTGGGACCTCGATGAAAACTTGCTGTCTACCAGCCTCACCTGTAATCTCCGGTTATCCCGACCCTGAGAGCCTGGGGAAGGCAGCTGTCCTGGGCAGCTGTCCCCGCGTCAGCCACCTGCGCTTAAAACCAGTGACACATGTAGGTCACGTTGCCCATCTTCTCATTATCTCAGAACCGCCCACTCATCCTGCTAATCATAAATATTTCACATTGTGAGATCCGTTCCCCACATACCCGCCGGGATCACAAGCCGCCCAGGGGACTGTGATTCCACCTTCTCTCCCCAGGCCCCGAACCCCAGTGACAACCTGAGCTTATCGGTGCGTACATTCCAGAGCCGACAGGTTGTGCATGTCTCACCTCCTCCCATTCTGTTTAGGAAAGCCATTAGCACTGATTTTCTTTTTCGGGATTTAAAATATTGTTCCCCACCACTTGCCTCCCACACACGTGATGCGGGGAATCACTGTACCAGAAGCAGCCTCTGGGGGAGGGGGTAGCCCTCTACGCTCTGAGTTCAGTCGTAAAGTTCAGGTCCAGTATTATGTGCTGCTCCGACATCGTGTGTAGCTTGGAAACCCAGTCTTACATTTCCCAGCTCGTTCTGGTCCTGTGGGGAAGGTTCTGTAGGGAGCCAACCCCTCACTGGAACACCTGATGTTGTTCCTGCTCATCCCCGAGTGGCAGATTTCAGGTCCCTGACAGCCATGGTATTATGTCTATGACCTGGTCACATCCTCTCTGCAAACTACAGGTCACCTAGCCTCTTCCTTCTACAGAGCCTGCCCTCCACAGTCCCTCTGTGGCCACGCTATCCGATGGGCCCGGTGTGTCATGATCTGTGTGCCGTGTCGTGTGTGGCAGTGGTGTCCTCCTGCCATGAGGATGCGTGACTAATAAAGAGTTGTCATCTCATCTGTCCCCTATCCACACAGTGTGCCTTGTCCATCTTCCTACCCGTGGTGTGGGGATCCCTCCCTCGTCAATGGGGTGATGGAGACACACACCACCTTCTTCTCCAGGGAAGAGCCCCCTCGACTCAGGCTCCTTAGACAGGGTCAGGGAGAAGCTCCAGGGAATGTGTCCCTTCAGGCTGAGCCAAGCATCTGGGTGCACTCCGTCTTCCCATCAGAGCATTTCTGAAATCACACAACCCAGAGTGCAGGAAGGAGAACCACCTGACCAATAATGTTTTTTAAGTCAATATGGTCATGGAGCCAGACTAGGGCCTGCAGAAGGCCTCTCAGAAAGCTGAGACATTCAGCAGAGCCACTTCTACAAGGTGACGTGGAGCAAAGCGGCACACGGGGAGTAGAGGGAAACCATTTCTGCTGAGGTCGCCACACACTCCAGGGACCGGTCCTTCCCAGGGGAGGTCAGAACCGGGTGGGACTGTGCTGAGCAGGGCCCATGGGTGTGCATGGTGGAGAGCTGGAGCCCACGTATGGGGGAGAGGGGCCAGCTGTGTGAACCTGGCCACATCGCTGACCCTCGGTCTTCAAATGCACAAAGTGGGAGTAACAGTACCTAGGGAGTAACAGTACTCAGGGAGGAACAGCACATAGGGAACTGGATGTAGGGGTGCGAAGGGGAGTACTCATCCAGCTCTTGTCTCAGTGGACGCTCCTGGATAAACGTTGCGTTGAGAGTAATTATCGTTACTGAAATCTTCTGGAGCCCTTCGGGCACATGGAAAATAATTATAGCTTCCTGGAATAACCTCACTGCTCTCGGGGGCTTGGCAGGCATTGGCGGGCGAGGAAGTGCAGCAGGAATGGTGGGTGTGTGAACCTACACTGATGTCTGGGCTTAAAGTACGGTCCCTCATCCAGCCTAAAGCCAAAAGCCCTGGACAGACCATCCCAGTGAAAGCCTTACGCATCCGGTACAAACTGTACTTGGATTTTACATTTGGCTCTTTGCCTGGGTAGGGATATGCAGCGTGACCCTCTCTCTCGAGGATTGAAGGCAGCAAGCCCCTGTCCCAGTCAGCCCTCCTGTCAGGAGGGCCAACATCAGGGACACGGACACCATTCTGTCCCTACAGCCATGCTGTTTACACCTTCATTATATTCTTCAATCAATTTCATGGGGGGAGCCAAGATGACGGAGCGGAAGGGAGTTCTATAAACTTCGTCTGCCCCATCTATCAAACTGAGAAGGACATTTCTCTCATCTGCAAGAGCTGAAGGAGAAAATACAGACTCCAGAAAGAAGAGAACCTCAAAGATACCTGAGTGAGTGAGTGTGATCTGCGGAGATTGGAATATGGGCCAGCCCGAGAAGGGCAGGGGAGGTGGGAGCCCCAGTCCAATGCGGGGCAAGCACTCGGAGCCTGAGAGACAAAGGCAAGAGACAGAGAAACTGAACATGCTCATAGTACTGTCTCTGGGGAAGAGGTAAAGAATGCTTAACTGCGTGCTTGGAGAGAGAAACTCACTCCATATATAACTGCAGGGTAGCCCAAATCCCAAACCCAGATGGCACAAAGGAAAGAACAGCTTCCAGCCCTGCGCCATATCGGTAGGGAGTCAGGGGTTCTGGTAGCTGCAGCGTCGTCAGGGGCGCTCACTTCGACCTCGGTTTTGGGAGTGGGAGAACGCCCTCATTTCCACGGTGCATCTCACCCCCAGCATTGGCCTCACAAATCCTGAATCCTGGGTTCTAAAAGGGGAAAAAATAGCCCCCACACTTGCGCGATCCCGGCAGGGAGTTGGCAGTCATGGTGGCCTGGGCGTGCGCTCAGGCTGCAGGAGCTTCCAGCTCATTTCCAACAGCGCATGGCGCCTAGGGCAACAGCTGCGTGAAGCCAAGAGAAACTCATTCATCCCCCAACGCGATTGCAATCCTGGCTGGGGGTTGGGAATCTCAGGTGTGTCTGTGACGGCACACACTTCACCTCCTGCTGCGCATCTCGCCTCAGGCAGGGGCAGTTGAAATCCCTGACTGAGCCAAGACAAACCGATTCCTCCCCCTAAGAAGCCAGCCACCAAAGTAAATACATCTCATCTGTGGTAGCATAAAACTGCATGGACTGGAACTTTGAACCGAGGCTGGCCTGGAAAATACAACTCAGCTCAACCACGGCACAAGGAGATTGAACTCATTAGAGTGGCCTACAGTGCCTAGTTCCATCGGAGCTTGGCATGCCACCTATCTAATCTCTGCAGACACCAAGGTGTAGCCTCTGAGAGCAGCCTCCTAGACCTACCACACCAAACCATACCTATCCATGAGGGAGAGTTGCTGTTTTTTTTTTCATATATATAATTTTTTTCTTTTTCTTTTTTTCTTCATTTTGTCTTCTTTTCTTCTCTTTTTGTACTTATTTTTTATAATTACCTTTTTTTACTTAAATTTTTAAAAAATTTTACTCCTTATTTTCCTTTCTCCTCTCTCCCTTTTTTTTTTTTTTTTTTTTTACCTTCTTGCAATCCAGATATATTCTCCTGTATCTCATCCTTACCTCTCCACTCAACTGGTCATACACTTTTAGACTGTCCACTGTCCTTTGTCGTCTCTGACCCCCTTTATTTTTTTTTCTTCTTCTTTTCGTCTCTTTGCTCTCCATTTTCCTTCTTTTCTTTCCCCCTTTTAATGTGTTTGTTTGATTTGTCTGTGCGTTTGTGTACTTCTGTTCCCTCTGTGTTTGTCTGTCTGTTTTCCTTCTTAGGGCTACACCAAGAAACAAGCCAAAGTGTGCATGACAGCGAGTCCCAAATATTGCAGAGTAGGGAAATAAAATATTCAAAGGCACAACAAGAGAAACTGAGAGTCACCATTAAAAGAATATTTCCTGAAAGGACAGGCCCTGGACAGTCAATAAGCCTACTTTAACAGAGAAATATTAACAGGTGCACAGTGCACAAAGAGCTTTCTAAAGGTGACAAGAGACAGAAAACTAGCAAAAATGACAAAACGAAGGAACTCTCCCCTGAAGAACCTCCAGGAGGAAGTCACAGCCACAGAACTGCTCAAGGCAGATCTAGACAACATACCAGATGAAGAATTTAAAAAACTTTTCATAAAATTAATCGCTGGGGTTGAGAAAAGCATCAAAGAATCAACTGAGACAATTACTAGGCACTTTGAAAATAGGTGTGATGAGTTAAAGAAGGCTATAGATGAGGTGAATAACAAACTGGAGGCAGCCCCCTCAAGGATTGATGAAGCAGAGAGAAGAATGTGTGAATTAGAAGATATAGTTATAGCAAAAGAGGAAGCTGAAAAAAAGAGAGATAAATTGATCCAGGAGCAGGAAAGGAGAATTCGAGACCTGAGTGATACAATCAAACGGAACAACATCTGTATCATAGGAATTCCTGAAGACGAAGACAGAGAGAAAGGTCCTGAAGGGATATTAGACCAAATTATAACTGAGAATTTCCCAAATCTGGGAAAAGAAATAGACATTCAAATTCAAGAGGCACAAAGAACTCCCTTAAGACATAATTTGAATCGGCCTTCGGCACGACATATCATAGTGAAACTGGCAAAATATAAAGATAAAGAGAGAATTCTGAAAGCAGCTAGGGAGAAAAGGGCCCTCATGTACAAAGGGAAACCTATCAGAGTGGTTACAGACCTATCTAATGAAACTTGGCAGGCCAGGAAGGAATGACAGGAAATCTTCAATGTGATAAACAGGAAAAACATGCAGCCAAGAATCCTTTATTCAATCAATTTCATGAGATATTCAACACTGTCATATAAAATAGGCTTGCATAGATGATCCTGCCCAACCGTGGGGTGCTGTCCATATTCTGAGCTGTCTAAGGCGGGCCAGGCTAGGCTATGAAAGGTAGTAGGCTAGGTGTCTATTCAATGCCGTTTTGACTTAGGATTTTTCCAACTCAGGATGAGTTTGTCCAGAAGTAATGCCATTGGAAGTCAAGGAAGATCTGTGTTAGTTTGCTGTTGCTGCTGAAAATCATCACCACGACTTAGGTGTTTAAAGCATATGTATTTCTTAGTATTCTGGAGTTCAGAGAATCTCCTGGGGATACAATGGAGATATCAGTAGGGCTGGATCCTTCTGGAAGTTCTGGGGAAAATCCTTTCCTTGCTTCTTTCAGCTTCTGGAGGCTGTGGCATTCCTTAGCTTGTGACCCCAGCACACGACCCCCACCTCTTCCTTCCCTCTCCACGTCTGACACTACTGACTGATGATCTGCCCTCCTCTGTAAGGACTCTTGTGATTACCCAAGGCCCACCCAGAAAATCCCATGTAATGTCCCCATCTCCAGATCCTTAATGACACCCGCAGATCCCCTCTTTGCAATAAAATAACATCCGCCGGTTCCAGGGATTAGGACATGGACACATTTGAAAGCCACCATGTGGACACTATACACTGTCTTGGATACAGTACATACCATATACACCACAGACACCCACAGACACACAGTCAAACACATGTGCATACTAGTATACATATAGGTGTGTGTGCACAAGGATCTATACACACATTATCTGTAGTGAAAAAATTTTTTTAATTTAATGTTTTTCATTTATTTTTGAGAGACAGCACAAGCAGGGGAGAGTCAGAGAGAGAAGGCGATACAGAATCTGAAGACAGGCTCCAGGCTCTGAGCTAGCTGTCAGCACAGAGCCCGATGCGGGGCTCAAACCCACAAACCTCGAGTTCATGACCTCAGCTGAAGTCAGACGCTTAACCCACTGAGCCACCCAGGCACCCCCATTACCTGTATTTTTATACACATACATCTATATATTTATTTAAGAAATTGACTCACATAATCATGGGAGTTGACAAGTCACGTGTACAGAGAGGGCAGGCCACCTCTAACCAGGACACTCAAGCTGGATTCACGCCTCAGTCTTGAGACAGAACTTCTTCTCTCCGGGAAACTGCTTTTCCCCTTCAGACCTGCCACTGACTAAGTGAGATGCACTTGCATTATTGAGGGTGATGTCTTTTCTCAAAGTCAACTGATTGTCCACGTCTACAAAATAGCTTCACAGCAACACCTGGACTAATGTTGGCCTCAGTCGCCACAAACTGTAGCCTACCCACGTTGACACATAAAACCCACCATCACTGATGCGAAGATCAATGTGTTCCATCCAGTTCGAGGCATTTTCAGCCACTGTTATTGTGGCTGAAACCCCATTAGGCATCTGTTTGTGGGCTTGGTGGTGCCCCAGAGCCTCCGAGGTTCTGTTTGTTTTGTTTCTTTCTTTTGTTTCTTTTTCTCAGATTGCATAGTCTCTATTGACCTCAAAAATTTTTTTAATGTTTATTTATTTAGAGAGAGACAGAGTGCAAACAGGGGAGGGACAGAGAGAGAGAGAGATAGAATCTGAAGCAGGCTCCAGGCTCTGAGCTGTCAGCACAGAGCCTGATACAGGGCTCCAATCCACAAACCACAGATCATTCCCTGAGCTGAAGTCAGGTGCTCAGCCGACTGAGCCACCCAGGCACCCCATCCTTCAGTTTTTGAACATGGCCACAATGGCTGTTCGGCCGTCTTGGTTAAACGTGACATCAGACTGTCTCAGAAGAAGTTTCTCTTCCTGCAGCTTTATTGAGGGAGAATTGACCATAAAAATTATGTATATTTAAGGGGTACAATGTAATGATGTCATATACACGTATATTGTGAAAAGATTGCCACATCAAGCTAATTAATCACTCCACACAGGTACCATTGGCATGTGTGGTGAGGACACGTTCGATTTGCAAGTGCCAAGTGTCAAGTACACAGCACCATGTTCCCTATGGTCACCATGCCTACACGGGATCCTCAGAACTCAGGCCTCTTGGAACTGAGCCTTTGAACCCTTTGACCCACACTTCCCCCACACCCCATCATACACAGATTCTATGACCATTTCCTGCCTGAATGTGGGTCACATGTTCTTGCTTTGATGCCTCAAAGATTTGGGATGAAACTGGATACTTTAGGTAAAGTATTGTAGCAACTCTGAATATGGATTCCTGCTCTGCCCCCGCCCTCCCAGGGCTTTTGGTTGTTGTTGTCTTGACTGTACTCAGTGACTTGCCTGGATGATTTGAGTGAGGTTGACTTTCCTGCAGTGGAAACGTCCGCATTCTCCCCTCAGAGGGACAGCCGTGTGCCTGCCCCCTGTCACCCGGGACCCTTCCAGGAGGTCCCTTTCCCTCTTCCCTCTGTTAGGCTCCTGGCCTCTGTGGCTTCAAGTAAACTGGGAGGCCCCTCTAATTACTGGTTAATGGCTATGTGCTTTCAAGAAGGCCCTGGGGCAGAGAGACAGCTCCCCAGTTTGAATTTGCTGGATGGCTTCAGGGCTATTTCCAGAGATTTGAAATGATGGTTTAATAAGTATTTTTTCACCAGTTGTGAGTGTTTCCCTGGTGTAGTGAGGGGGGGTGTGCAGATCTGATGACAGCGTTCTGGAAAGGAATTCTGCCCTCACTGTAATCCAGCATCCCAAATAAATAAGAAAAGGTTATTAAAAAAAAAAAGAAAGAAATAGTGGGGGCACCTGGGTGGCTCAGTTGATTGAGTATCTGACTTCAGTTCAAGCCATGATCTCATGGTTTGTGAGTTCAAGTTCCATGTTGGGCTCTCTGCTATCAGGTCAGAGCCTGCTTTGGATCCTTCACTCGCCTCTCTCTCTGCACCTCTTCACTCATGAACTCTCTCTCAAAAATAAACAGTTAAGTTTTAAAAAGAAAGAGTGAGATTTAAAAACAAAAACAATAATAATAAGAAAAACCAACTACCGGTTTCTTGTAGCATAATACTTAAAGACTTGGGGAGAAATATTTTGTTCTGCTCCACTTTGTCCTAACAGGACAAAACAACGCAGATATGCTTCATTTCCAAGAACTGAGTCAACACCACCACCAAAATCTATTGTGTTCTCTTGTGTTGTGGCCTGCACTTTACAAAAGTCTAAGCAAGCATTTATTTCTCTGTGTTTATTGAATGAATAGGAAAGAATCTTTAAAAGGGTAAGTATCTTGATTCCAACAGTACCTCGACACTTCCCTTAAATATGGCAAACTTCCTTAGAATGGAACATACTCCCTAAGTCACTTGAATTTCCCAAATTCTTAAATCATGTAATCAGTTTATATTATTCCACTGAGACTGGGAATTTGAGATATAAATGAGTGATGCCTTCTTACCCACCTTGGCTCCCTGACGTAGGCCTGCAGAGGGAGCAGGGCCAGCATTGCTGGGGGGCAGGCAGGGCCCGGGCTCCTCAGGCACTGTGTCCACTCTGTGTCCAGGGAAGGGCAGCTTCGCCGGGCTGTCATTGGCTGCTCCCCTAGCCCGGACTTATAAAGCCCGAGTCCTCGGAGGCTCTGGATGCCTGCGGTTTTGCCTTGTTCTGCCAGTCGTCTGCGGGGAGAGATCACACGGAGAGATGGTTCAACGCCTGCTGTTGCTGCTGCTGGTCCTGTCCTCGCAGCTGGGCTTCCTTCACGGTGAGGCCCCGGGGAGCACAGGGGAGGGCAATGAGGAACCTGGGTCTGGTGAGTAGTGATTCCAAGCTCCAGGTGTGAACACTCTTTCTGACTCTCTCTCTGCCAGCCTGTCATGAGTAGACATAACAGGTAAGGTTACTACGTGAATTACCATTGAACTGGGGACATCTGGCTTTTGTAGGGATGCATGTCTATGTCTTTCTGCTTGTACCTTTGTTCTTCTTCGAGTTAAACACTTTTCAGGCTGAGATGTGCTGGTATTCCCTTCTTTGAAAACCTTAAGATTTCAATCCTTGGGTCATCCTGTGGAATCAGGATGGTCCCTCACCCCAAATGGGGTTCAGATGTCAGGACACATGACGCCACGTGGCACCCAGAGGGAATGACAAGGGTATCCACTTGCCTACTGAGGCTTTCTGGGGAGAGCAAGGCCTGAGTCCCACTTGCATTTCAATGGCCAACGAGCAGAGAAGGGAGACTGCCTCGGGATCTACATGGAACTTGGGAGAGGACAGGGGAGGGTTCCCGGATGCAGCAAGGTCCGTATGGTTGGAACCTCCCTCTCACCCCATGCCAATGCAGAAGCCCCAGGGCCTGGGGGTGGTGCAGAAGGGATGAAACTGGAGAGCTGTCAGAGGTCAACCATCAAAAAATGACGCCAGACATGTTATATGCAGGAACAAATTCGGGTTCAATACCACTGTGGGACACTTAGATTGAATCACAAATTAGTTATTCGAAGGCTTAATCATTTTCCTCCACTGCTCGCTGACAAGCAGCAGGGGCAAAGCTTGCTGAAAACAATGCGGGTTTCAAATCGCCTTCAATGCAAACTTTATGAACTCGGTTATTCCAGTTGTGTGTGTACACATACTTATTAGAAATCATTTCGACTTGTCGTACATATACCTACACACACACACACACACACACACACACTACAACAGTGGTTCAAACACAATTAGATACAATCAACGTGTTTTGTCATCACACGATCACCGCAAAAGAACTGATTTTATGTTCACCATGAGCATTAGCACTGAATGTATAATGGCACTCACAGAGTCGGATGTGTCACCTTCTACAGACACATGTGTACAGCTGTTGGTGACCCCATTGGTTGACTGGAGAGTGGGATGATCACTGGCAGCATTGGTTTGCAATGTTCTCCGTCTGCAAGTGGTGTCAGCCTATTAGCAGTCTACGTTCCTTTCCTGGCATGTGCACGAGAAGACTCTGAATAAAAAATATGCCAAATTGAGGCACCCGGATGGCTCAGTCAGTTAGGGATCTGACTCTTAATGTAGGCTCTGGAGCGGTCTATCAGTCGTGGGATCCAGCCCTGCATCCGGCTCTGTGCTGTGCCTGGAAGCTGCTTAAGATTCTCTCTCTCCCTCTTCCCTCTCCCACTCGGGTTTCTCTCTCTCACTGTTAAAAAAAAAAGTTGATGGAATTCCAAAAACACTCATTCGGGGGATATGAAAATTCATCATCCTGATGTGTGTTCCCCCAGAAGCTATTCTAAGGGACAGAAATGAGTACAAATCATTTGTCCTGAAAGTGATCCCAGGAAACACCAGCAGGGGAGGGGGGACGTGAGGCACCGAGGGGAACAGATGATAGAAGACACATCCGGATGCAAGGTGAGCACATGGAGCCCAGTGAAGCCAGGAAGTGGTGGAGGACAGTGCAGAGCAGGCCACCAGCTGTCCCAGAGCAAGTGCGAGAGAGCTGGAGTATTTACCCACTGGTTGCCTGCCCGCTCCTGGGAGAGGGCTCCAGGGCTGTGTCTCTGCAGGACCCCAGCAGCCCCTGTGCAAGGTGAGTGTGCCCCTTAGGCCCCAGTCAGAGTCAGGTGTGTGTCCCGGGGGCCTTCAGCACCTGTAGGGGATGGCAGAGGCCACGAGCAGGGACAGGCCCACCGCAGCCCCTCCGCTGACTGTTGGCTTCATTCCCACTTCCCTTCTTGGCCATCTGGCCTGGGGCCTCTTTCATGCTTTGCTGCTTAAAGTGCATCCTCTGCCCAGCGGTCAGAGCCTGCTCACAACACGTGACCCCTTCATGTTACTCCCCACTCTTAACCCTCTGATGGCCTCCTCTCGAGACTAAAATACCAGTTCTTATGGTGGCCTGAGCCTGTCCTGTCCAATGAAATATAAGGCAGCTAGCTACGTATGTAATTTTGAATTTCTGAGCAGAGGTATTCAAAAAATAAGAAATGTGTGGAGTCATATTAATCATGTATTTTATTTGCCCTAAAATATCTGAAATATTACCAGTTGCATGTAATCAATGTTGCACTTACGCATCAGCATTTAAAGAATTTTTTTGTACTCCCTGTTGGAAATCCACTTAGGGCCCATCAATTTGCCCTTTGTTTTTTTGGGGTTTTTTTTGTTTTTTTAGATACAAAAACGTGCTTTTGGTATAGCACAGGGACAGCCCCATGGCCAGAAAGAGCTGCACAGAGATTGAGAGGACTGACTGATTATGTACTTTCTAGTTAGGGTGTGAGGGATGGCTTAGTCCCCAAGGAATCTGTACGTGTAAGGGCAAGGTGTCCAGGACCTTGGAGGGCTAGTTGTCGTTAAGCCAAGGCTGCTTTTAGTGTTGTCTCAGAAAACATTAGTCACCAGACCCTTCCAATGTGTACCAGTTGGGCCACGTGTTTGCAAGGTGACTGCTAACATATATCCTGAGGGGTGAGGAGTTGACAACGGTTATCAGAGGAACTAACAGTAACAAGAGCAAAGCTATGGTAGTAAAACACTAAAGGAAGTCGTTGAGGGACCTGTAGGAGCCTCGGGAATTCTGCCCGGCAATGTGAGCACAGCAAAGTCCAGCCTCTGTTCATTTCTTCCATCATTTTTCCCCTGAGTAACCTTGACCTTTAAATCATTAAGGTTGCTGAGGACGAAAGGTCTCATCTTCTGTAACTGCTTCCTACTGAACAGGGGTGTAGACAGGTCCCTCCCTGTGGGTCAGGGTGGGTCGGCTGAGAATCCAATGGGACTCACGCAGGCCGAGGCAGCCATGTCTGGAGTTGATAACATAGGAGAGCCTCCTGGAGTAGAAAGGCTCGTGTGCCGGCCTGAAGTTGCGGCCGTGAAGGGGTCTCGGCACCAGGCCCAGAGACACCGGGGGAAAAACAGCAAAACAGGCTTGAAATATCAAGAGGAAAAGGAAGCCCCAGTCAGAGTCCTGGGCTGGCCTGCCAACACGCTGGGGCCCCTGTGGGACCAGTCACCCTGCACACGCCCAGCAGCCACGACGGCGGGGCCCCGAGTGGCTGCTGCAGCCCCGAGAGGAGCCCATCGCATCTGGCCCCTGGGGCCTCTTCAGTCTCACTTCCCCAGTCCGCCAGCCTTTCCCCTTCCTCTCCCCGTGCTGCCCTTCTCCTTCCTAGAACCGGACGAACCGATTTTCTCTCCTTGACTTTGCCCTTGCCCGCGTGTCTTCCCGGAACCAGTGTCCCAACGTCTCCCAGGTGTTTTAGAGTCAGCTTGTTTTTCTTCCAGTTCTCATGTTTGAGCTAAGCGACCTCTCCGAGCAGTCCTGAGCCCCTGGCTGAGGGAACAGTCTGACTTCCTCCCACCCCAAAGGTCACGTTCACTCAGGCCCCCATTCTTCCTCTGTCACCAGGACCCAAAGTTCTCCCTTGTCTTCTGTCAGTCACGCCCCTTATTTATTTGTTGACTCAAGGGCTCAAGGGCATAAGTGGCCTGCATGTTTCCTTTCTCTCTCCTGTCACTCTGTTGCCAGCATCTGCGAGAGCGTCTTGCACATAGCAGGTGCTCGCATTTGCAGAGTGAAGGTGGGGCGAGCTGCTGCCCATGCTCAGGCTAGAGAAGAGTGAGGAGCTGGGGCTGCGGGCCAGACATCTGCAGGTACCCCCCGCAGCTCCCTGCCCCCCTCCCTCTCATCCTTTCCTCAGCCCTCACTGGCTTGTCTCCTTCCCTCCTAATCCTCCCCTATCCTCCTGCGTCCCTGCGAGTAGATGGGGATCCTGTCTGTACTCACCTGTGCCTTCTCCGAGGTGTGTCCCAAGCACCCAGAAATCTCCTCAGGCCTGGGGACTGGCCACCGTCCAGGCTGCATGTGGCCCAGAGAGGGTGCTCCCTGCTGATCAGCTGGGAGGCAGAAGTGGCCAAGGCTCATTCTGTGGGTTTTGACTTTCCAGCTCTACCATGTTTCCAGTGTTCACGAGTCAATGCCAGCGGGGTTTGCGTGACCAAGGAAGGTGTCTGCGAGACGCGAGGCAGCCAGCGGTGCTTCCTGAGGAAGGTCTACGAAGGTAGGTGTGTCCTGACAAGTCCCCTCTGTGCCCTTCACACGAAGTCTGGTGCCAGGACTGGTGGAGGTCCAGGGTTAGGAGTGGTATGAATCCCCCATGGGACCAGTGGAGCTACAGCCCCCAGGTCAAGGCAAGTGACTCCAGGACTCAGGGAACTGGGACCTTCAGAACCCTGGGAGTAGCAGCAGTATAAACAGGGGTTGATTTTTGTTGGACACCAAGCCTGTGAAGCTCTGTCATGTGGTTCTGGTACACAGCTGCCTGTGGCCCCTGATTGGCCCAGCACCTGTAAGAGAAGAAGATGGCATCTTCTGTTAGCTCCTGGGGTCACAGGAAAGGCTGCTACAATTCCACTGACCCTGACCTGAGTGCGGTAGAGTTTTGTGTAACCAGAAGCAGATGTGAGGGGAGAGGAGTGGGGAGGGTATTAGGGCAACTTCTATTCACCCCTTCCTGCCCTCTCCTTTGTGGGGAAAAATTGAGCCCTAGGACCTAGAGCCCCCAGAGCTTTCCCACAAAGCACACAAGGGGGCCCTCTCTCAATTATCTCAATTTTGGGAGGCAGAGCAGGAGCCCTTGATGGAAGTTTCCATCTTATCCTCATTGCTTGACTTATTTGTTGATGCAAAGATCCGCTTGTTCATTCAGCAGTATTTACTGAGCACTGATTCCCAGAGCATGCTGCCCCCACAGCCACGGGTCTGCAGCCAGGCTTCAAGGTCTCATGTGCTCTCTTCTCCACCTCTCTGTAGATGGCACCCTTTCATACGGATACCAAGGTTGTAGCAGCGTGTGTTATCCTTTGGCGCTCTTTAACCCGGCTGTTACTTTGGAGGAGAAATGTTGTGATGACTCACCTTTCTGCAACAAGTTCTAAAGATGGGGCCTTGCTTTGCCCTGAGCTGGTGGATAAAGCTGACTCAACCTACCTTTCAACTCTCAAGAGCTGTAGGACTACTGTGCTCTGAATACAGGTTCCCTATGGGGAGAAGTCGCAAACTAGGCCTTTTCTCTTCCTCATTGTACATCCTCTACTCTTTAAAATCAGACTCGGGTGAAGAGTGGTGGGCATTGGTGGGTCCAGGCATGCCCTTCTTCCACAAATCACTGATTTTCACTTTACAAAGGCAACGTCTGGGGTTTGTGATTCTGGGTGGTTCTGGAGGCAGCAGGCAGAAGGAAGAGGGAGAGTCCTCAGATGTGGGAAAGGATAGAATATGAGGTGGCCTTAAATGATGCATTAGTCGGTGTATGTGAGCTGCTGTAACAAAAATCTCTCAAATGTGGGTGTCCTAAAACAATAAAACATGATTGCTAACCCAAGGAGCAGTTCAATGAAGTGGTGGTGATTATTTAGGGGTCCCAGCTCCTTTCAACTTTTAATGCTGCCATCTTTACGTAGTCTCCAAAGGTGCTACAGAAATGACATGAGCATGGAGATTCACGGGGCCAGAGCTCAAAGTGTTGTACACAATTTTTGCCCACATTCCGCTATCACCTGACACCAAACAAATTGCAAGAAAGGTGATCTTGCAATCTCATGTGCCCAAAAGAAGATTCTGATGGTCTGATGAACACAGTGGAAGGAGTCTGGTTCCCTCCCCCTACCCCCACCCTGCTCCCCATGTTGCCCCTCTCATTAGATTCCTTAGTTTGCCCCCACATTTGACCCCTGTTACGAAGGAAAGAATAATCCAGCAGATGAGGACTGCAGAGCACCATATACTGATTAAAAGTAAAATATTTCTGATCTGACCAATATTCTGCTCTCACCCTTTCAGTCTCCCCTACATGGAGACTGAGACCAGCACGTCTCATGAGCCTGTCTGTGACACGCAGTCTTTTTCTTTTAGTTTCCCTCGTCGTTTCCTCAGTGGTGCTCCAGGGGTCTCAGAGCTCTCTTGCTGTGTCCGCCACCCCAGGAACCCTAGTATGCCTGTGTCGTGGAGGAAGGTCGTGTCCTCATTCTCCCCACGGAGCCAACCCACAGGAGTGGCACTGGTCCCCAGAATCCCCCTCGCATGCTGTCCTGAGGGAGACCAAGCAGCACTGGTAATAAGTGTCTGCACCTGTGAGCCCTGCCCTGGCCACTCTTCACTTTGTGGTGACAGCTCCTCTCTCCACTTCTGCTTGTGGCTCCAGGACTCCATAGGGAGGAACCCCTTGGATGCCTCTAGTGGCAGATTAAGAAGAGGGAAGCCAAGGGGACGTGGGTGGCTCAGTCAGTTGGGCATCTGACTCTTGAGCTCAACTCAGGTCATGATCTCAAGGTTCATGAGATCAAGCCCCACATCATGCTCTGCACTGACAGTGCAGAGCCTGCTTGGGATTCTCTCTCTCTCTGCTCCCCTCCCCCCCCACTCGCTCTTTCTCTCAAAATAAATAAATGATTAAAAAAGAAAGAAGCTGGCATGTCTTTGTGCCACGTGTATTTAAAAAAAATTAAAAGGGGCGCCTGGATGGCTCAGTCGGTTAAGCAGCCAACTTCGGCTCAGGTCATGATTTCATGGTTCATGGGTTCGAGCCCCGAGTCCGGCTCTGTGCTGACAGCTAACTCAGAGCCTGGAGCCTGCTTCAGATTCTGTGACTCCTTCTCTCTCTGACCCTCCGCTGCTCACGCTGTCCCTCTCTCTCTCAAAAATAAATAAAAGCATTTTAAAAAATAATAAAATAAAATAAAAACAAAGAAGAAGAGGAAAACCAAACAGAGCGTGTCGACACCAGCATCAGTCACCTGTGTGCATGGGCGTAACCAGTGACGGGTGACTCGAGTGATCGATAAAACTGGCACTTCCACAGCACCTTAACAAAGAAGACCCACTTTGTTGCGAAGTGATAAAAGAAAAGAAAAGGGGTTTACACCTTCACAGACGGCAAAATGTGGGAAGGTAAATATATGGGAAAGGAGTGGAAGGGCCACCTGTTATGTCGATCCTCAAGGCTGCCAGCTGGCCTCCTTAAGAGGCCAGAGAGTTTTTCCTGTCTCTGCCTTTCAGACATTGCTTTCAGCTCAAATAATCCTATGTCAAATGATGTATTTGGGGTGGGCGCCTCTGAACGCTTTCGATGCAAAGCCATCCATGAGGGCAGGACAGAGTCAGCAATCTCACCGCTGTCCTTCATCATTAGGACCCTGGCATGCCCCCCAAACCCCTTTGTTCCAGGGCTCCTCTGTACGCATGGAAGACATTCATGGGTTCTGATGCTGGGGGTGGAGCGGAGTCATTAGCTGTGCACCCCAGTTCTGGTCAGGCTCAGCAGGGGACAGCTGACACTCATTGATTCAGTTGCCTGTCCATCCTCTGACACTGAGCCACGCCTTCTGATGACTCCGGACACTTGTATGGAGGTAGCGTTTGCATCCACAGGGAGTTTCATTGACTCATGAAGATTCCCTCCTCAGAAAAGACGGGTTATCACTGAGGTCATCACCTGGTAATGGTCTTAGGATGGCAATAGCGTGGCTTTGTCACAGACCCACAACTTGCCCTGGGTTGGGTGGTGGGTGTAGACACACCACCTCAAAGGCCAAACCATGTGACCCTTATAAGACTCTGGTCTGAGTTGACTGTAAACATGGTAGACATTTGACCCAACCAGGCTAATGAGTTCTCCTCCCGGTGAATTTCCTATTAGATGTGAAAGACTAATTTTCACATTTGGGGAATGACTTTACCAAAGCAAAGAGCCAGCAAATCCAATCTTAGCCTGAGGCAGCACTCATCAAACAACGAAAACAACAGCAAAATGAAATGGGAAAAGAATTTAAAGTGTTAGCGGTGTTTTTAGGTTCAGGGTTTTAGCTTCTTGACAAAAAAGAGGGCAAGGGAAGAAAACGCAGAATGACTATTGACCACCGCTCTCCTGTGTGTGGCCGCCGGAGCCATACCTGTGTCCGGAGGCCTGTCCCGGGCCTCACTTAGGGAGCCCTTAAGAGGGGTCGTATCTGCTTGTCCTTGGAGGGTCCACATCTCAGGCTCCTCTAGTGTGAATTGTGATGATGGGGTCTGTGCTGCGTCCTGATGGTGGAGGCGACCTCTTCCCTGGCCCATCCCCAACCTCACTCAGGGACCTCAGTGATGTGCGGGTTCGGGTCGGGCAGCTGGAGGGGTCTTCCCTCCTTGCTCCATCAGACCACAGTGAGCAGGACAGCCCCCTGCAGACAGCCTCTAGAGCAAAGGAACACATTCACCTGGCCCTTGTTCAGCTGCTATGGGTGCTGCACAAGCATCTCTGGTCTCATCGCAATTCAGAGACTTTCCTCCGTCCTTTGTGTGCAAAGCACACATTGTGACTGGAAGGCACAAGTCCTCCCAGCAGAAGACTTCTGGGTGCTTGGGACACACCTCGGAGGAGGCACAGGTGAGTACAGACAGGATCCCCATCTACTCGCAGGGACGCAGGAGGATAGGGGAGGATTAGGAGGGAAGGAGACAAGCCAGTGAGGGCTGAGGAAAGGATGAGAGGGAGGGGGGCAGGGAGCTGCGGGGGGTACCTGCAGATGTCTGGCCCGCAGCCCCAGCTCCTCACTCTTCTCTAGCCTGAGCATGGGCAGCAGCTCGCCCCACCTTCACTCTGCAAATGCGAGCACCTGCTATGTGCAAGACGCTCTCGCAGATGCTGGCAACAGAGTGACAGGAGAGAGAAAGGAAACATGCAGGCCACTTATGCCCTTGAGCCCTTGAGTCAACAAATAAATAAGGGGCGTGACTGACAGAAGACAAGGGAGAAACTTTGGGTCCTGGTGACAGAGGAAGAATGGGGGCCTGAGTGAACGTGACCTTTGGGGTGGGAGGAAGTCAGACTGTTCCCTCAGCCAGGGGCTCAGGACTGCTCGGAGAGGTCGCTTAGCTCAAACATGAGAACTGGAAGAAAAACAAGCTGACTCTAAAACACCTGGGAGACGTTGGGACACTGGTTCCGGGAAGACACGCGGGCAAGGGCAAAGTCAAGGAGAGAAAATCGGTTCGTCCGGTTCTAGGAAGGAGAAGGGCAGCACGGGGAGAGGAAGGGGAAAGGCTGGCGGACTGGGGAAGTGAGACTGAAGAGGCCCCAGGGGCCAGATGCGATGGGCTCCTCTCGGGGCTGCAGCAGCCACTCGGGGCCCCGCCGTCGTGGCTGCTGGGCGTGTGCAGGGTGACTGGTCCCACAGGGGCCCCAGCGTGTTGGCAGGCCAGCCCAGGACTCTGACTGGGGCTTCCTTTTCCTCTTGATATTTCAAGCCTGTTTTGCTGTTTTTCCCCCGGTGTCTCTGGGCCTGGTGCCGAGACCCCTTCACGGCCGCAACTTCAGGCCGGCACACGAGCCTTTCTACTCCAGGAGGCTCTCCTATGTTATCAACTCCAGACATGGCTGCCTCGGCCTGCGTGAGTCCCATTGGATTCTCAGCCGACCCACCCTGACCCACAGGGAGGGACCTGTCTACACCCCTGTTCAGTAGGAAGCAGTTACAGAAGATGAGACCTTTCGTCCTCAGCAACCTTAATGATTTAAAGGTCAAGGTTACTCAGGGGAAAAATGATGGAAGAAATGAACAGAGGCTGGACTTTGCTGTGCTCACATTGCCGGGCAGAATTCCCGAGGCTCCTACAGGTCCCTCAACGACTTCCTTTAGTGTTTTACTACCATAGCTTTGCTCTTGTTACTGTTAGTTCCTCTGATAACCGTTGTCAACTCCTCACCCCTCAGGATATATGTTAGCAGTCACCTTGCAAACACGTGGCCCAACTGGTACACATTGGAAGGGTCTGGTGACTAATGTTTTCTGAGACAACACTAAAAGCAGCCTTGGCTTAACGACAACTAGCCCTCCAAGGTCCTGGACACCTTGCCCTTACACGTACAGATTCCTTGGGGACTAAGCCATCCCTCACACCCTAACTAGAAAGTACATAATCAGTCAGTCCTCTCAATCTCTGTGCAGCTCTTTCTGGCCATGGGGCTGTCCCTGTGCTATACCAAAAGCACGTTTTTGTATCTAAAAAAACAAAAAAAACCCCAAAAAAACAAAGGGCAAATTGATGGGCCCTAAGTGGATTTCCAACAGGGAGTACAAAAAAATTCTTTAAATGCTGATGCGTAAGTGCAACATTGATTACATGCAACTGGTAATATTTCAGATATTTTAGGGCAAATAAAATACATGATTAATATGACTCCACACATTTCTTATTTTTTGAATACCTCTGCTCAGAAATTCAAAATTACATACGTAGCTAGCTGCCTTATATTTCATTGGACAGGACAGGCTCAGGCCACCATAAGAACTGGTATTTTAGTCTCGAGAGGAGGCCATCAGAGGGTTAAGAGTGGGGAGTAACATGAAGGGGTCACGTGTTGTGAGCAGGCTCTGACCGCTGGGCAGAGGATGCACTTTAAGCAGCAAAGCATGAAAGAGGCCCCAGGCCAGATGGCCAAGAAGGGAAGTGGGAATGAAGCCAACAGTCAGCGGAGGGGCTGCGGTGGGCCTGTCCCTGCTCGTGGCCTCTGCCATCCCCTACAGGTGCTGAAGGCCCCCGGGACACACACCTGACTCTGACTGGGGCCTAAGGGGCACACTCACCTTGCACAGGGGCTGCTGGGGTCCTGCAGAGACACAGCCCTGGAGCCCTCTCCCAGGAGCGGGCAGGCAACCAGTGGGTAAATACTCCAGCTCTCTCGCACTTGCTCTGGGACAGCTGGTGGCCTGCTCTGCACTGTCCTCCACCACTTCCTGGCTTCACTGGGCTCCATGTGCTCACCTTGCATCCGGATGTGTCTTCTATCATCTGTTCCCCTCGGTGCCTCACGTCCCCCCTCCCCTGCTGGTGTTTCCTGGGATCACTTTCAGGACAAATGATTTGTACTCATTTCTGTCCCTTAGAATAGCTTCTGGGGGAACACACATCAGGATGATGAATTTTCATATCCCCCGAATGAGTGTTTTTGGAATTCCATCAACTTTTTTTTTTAACAGTGAGAGAGAGAAACCCGAGTGGGAGAGGGAAGAGGGAGAGAGAGAATCTTAAGCAGCTTCCAGGCACAGCACAGAGCCGGATGCAGGGCTGGATCCCACGACTGATAGACCGCTCCAGAGCCTACATTAAGAGTCAGATCCCTAACTGACTGAGCCATCCGGGTGCCTCAATTTGGCATATTTTTTATTCAGAGTCTTCTCGTGCACATGCCAGGAAAGGAACGTAGACTGCTAATAGGCTGACACCACTTGCAGACGGAGAACATTGCAAACCAATGCTGCCAGTGATCATCCCACTCTCCAGTCAACCAATGGGGTCACCAACAGCTGTACACATGTGTCTGTAGAAGGTGACACATCCGACTCTGTGAGTGCCATTATACATTCAGTGCTAATGCTCATGGTGAACATAAAATCAGTTCTTTTGCGGTGATCGTGTGATGACAAAACACGTTGATTGTATCTAATTGTGTTTGAACCACTGTTGTAGTGTGTGTGTGTGTGTGTGTGTGTGTGTAGGTATATGTACGACAAGTCGAAATGATTTCTAATAAGTATGTGTACACACACAACTGGAATAACCGAGTTCATAAAGTTTGCATTGAAGGCGATTTGAAACCCGCATTGTTTTCAGCAAGCTTTGCCCCTGCTGCTTGTCAGCGAGCAGTGGAGGAAAATGATTAAGCCTTCGAATAACTAATTTGTGATTCAATCTAAGTGTCCCACAGTGGTATTGAACCCGAATTTGTTCCTGCATATAACATGTCTGGCGTCATTTTTTGATGGTTGACCTCTGACAGCTCTCCAGTTTCATCCCTTCTGCACCACCCCCAGGCCCTGGGGCTTCTGCATTGGCATGGGGTGAGAGGGAGGTTCCAACCATACGGACCTTGCTGCATCCGGGAACCCTCCCCTGTCCTCTCCCAAGTTCCATGTAGATCCCGAGGCAGTCTCCCTTCTCTGCTCGTTGGCCATTGAAATGCAAGTGGGACTCAGGCCTTGCTCTCCCCAGAAAGCCTCAGTAGGCAAGTGGATACCCTTGTCATTCCCTCTGGGTGCCACGTGGCGTCATGTGTCCTGACATCTGAACCCCATTTGGGGTGAGGGACCATCCTGATTCCACAGGATGACCCAAGGATTGAAATCTTAAGGTTTTCAAAGAAGGGAATACCAGCACATCTCAGCCTGAAAAGTGTTTAACTCGAAGAAGAACAAAGGTACAAGCAGAAAGACATAGACATGCATCCCTACAAAAGCCAGATGTCCCCAGTTCAATGGTAATTCACGTAGTAACCTTACCTGTTATGTCTACTCATGACAGGCTGGCAGAGAGAGAGTCAGAAAGAGTGTTCACACCTGGAGCTTGGAATCACTACTCACCAGACCCAGGTTCCTCATTGCCCTCCCCTGTGCTCCCCGGGGCCTCACCGTGAAGGAAGCCCAGCTGCGAGGACAGGACCAGCAGCAGCAACAGCAGGCGTTGAACCATCTCTCCGTGTGATCTCTCCCCGCAGACGACTGGCAGAACAAGGCAAAACCGCAGGCATCCAGAGCCTCCGAGGACTCGGGCTTTATAAGTCCGGGCTAGGGGAGCAGCCAATGACAGCCCGGCGAAGCTGCCCTTCCCTGGACACAGAGTGGACACAGTGCCTGAGGAGCCCGGGCCCTGCCTGCCCCCCAGCAATGCTGGCCCTGCTCCCTCTGCAGGCCTACGTCAGGGAGCCAAGGTGGGTAAGAAGGCATCACTCATTTATATCTCAAATTCCCAGTCTCAGTGGAATAATATAAACTGATTACATGATTTAAGAATTTGGGAAATTCAAGTGACTTAGGGAGTATGTTCCATTCTAAGGAAGTTTGCCATATTTAAGGGAAGTGTCGAGGTACTGTTGGAATCAAGATACTTACCCTTTTAAAGATTCTTTCCTATTCATTCAATAAACACAGAGAAATAAATGCTTGCTTAGACTTTTGTAAAGTGCAGGCCACAACACAAGAGAACACAATAGATTTTGGTGGTGGTGTTGACTCAGTTCTTGGAAATGAAGCATATCTGCGTTGTTTTGTCCTGTTAGGACAAAGTGGAGCAGAACAAAATATTTCTCCCCAAGTCTTTAAGTATTATGCTACAAGAAACCGGTAGTTGGTTTTTCTTATTATTATTGTTTTTGTTTTTAAATCTCACTCTTTCTTTTTAAAACTTAACTGTTTATTTTTGAGAGAGAGTTCATGAGTGAAGAGGTGCAGAGAGAGAGGCGAGTGAAGGATCCAAAGCAGGCTCTGACCTGATAGCAGAGAGCCCAACATGGAACTTGAACTCACAAACCATGAGATCATGGCTTGAACTGAAGTCAGATACTCAATCAACTGAGCCACCCAGGTGCCCCCACTATTTCTTTCTTTTTTTTTTTAATAACCTTTTCTTATTTATTTGGGATGCTGGATTACAGTGAGGGCAGAATTCCTTTCCAGAACGCTGTCATCAGATCTGCACACCCCCCCTCACTACACCAGGGAAACACTCACAACTGGTGAAAAAATACTTATTAAACCATCATTTCAAATCTCTGGAAATAGCCCTGAAGCCATCCAGCAAATTCAAACTGGGGAGCTGTCTCTCTGCCCCAGGGCCTTCTTGAAAGCACATAGCCATTAACCAGTAATTAGAGGGGCCTCCCAGTTTACTTGAAGCCACAGAGGCCAGGAGCCTAACAGAGGGAAGAGGGAAAGGGACCTCCTGGAAGGGTCCCGGGTGACAGGGGGCAGGCACACGGCTGTCCCTCTGAGGGGAGAATGCGGACGTTTCCACTGCAGGAAAGTCAACCTCACTCAAATCATCCAGGCAAGTCACTGAGTACAGTCAAGACAACAACAACCAAAAGCCCTGGGAGGGCGGGGGCAGAGCAGGAATCCATATTCAGAGTTGCTACAATACTTTACCTAAAGTATCCAGTTTCATCCCAAATCTTTGAGGCATCAAAGCAAGAACATGTGACCCACATTCAGGCAGGAAATGGTCATAGAATCTGTGTATGATGGGGTGTGGGGGAAGTGTGGGTCAAAGGGTTCAAAGGCTCAGTTCCAAGAGGCCTGAGTTCTGAGGATCCCGTGTAGGCATGGTGACCATAGGGAACATGGTGCTGTGTACTTGACACTTGGCACTTGCAAATCGAACGTGTCCTCACCACACATGCCAATGGTACCTGTGTGGAGTGATTAATTAGCTTGATGTGGCAATCTTTTCACAATATACGTGTATATGACATCATTACATTGTACCCCTTAAATATACATAATTTTTATGGTCAATTCTCCCTCAATAAAGCTGCAGGAAGAGAAACTTCTTCTGAGACAGTCTGATGTCACGTTTAACCAAGACGGCCGAGCAGCCACTGTGGCCATGTTCAAGAACTGAAGGATGGAGTGCCTTTAGTCGGTTGAGCATCCAACTTCAGCTCAGGGAATGATCTGTGGTTCGTGGGTTTGAGCCCTGCATCAGGCTCTGTGCTAACAGCTCAGAGCCTGGAGCTTGCTCTGATTCTTTGTCTCCCTCTCTCTCAAAATAAACGTTAAAAAATTAAGAAGAAAAAAGAACTAAAGAAAACCAATACCGTATCACATAGCAAACCAACAAGGTGATAGAAATTATGAAACATAACCAAATGGAAATTGTGGAGTTTACATGTCAGCTTATATGAAAAAAATCTCAAGAGGGGTCAGAGGTACATTTGACTGGATGAGGAAACAATCAGAAATTTTCAAAAGTTCACTAGAGGAGCACCTGAGGGGCTCAGTTACTTAAGCACTGGACTTCAGCTCAGATCATGATCTCATAGTTGGTGGGTTCAAGCCCATGTCAGGCACTGTGCTGACACCTCAGAGCCTGAATTCTGTGTCTCCCTTTCTCAGTCCCTCCCCTGTTTGCACTCTCTCTCTCACTAAATAAATAAATAAACATTAAAAAAAATTTTTTGGGTCAATAGAGACTATGCAATCTGAGGAAAAGAAACAAAACAAACAGAACCTCGGAGGCTCTGGGGCACCACCAAGGCTGCAAACAGATGCCTAATGGGGTTCTGGAGAGGAGGGGAGAAGAGGGGGAAAATGTATCCACAATAACAGTGGCTGAAAATGCCTCCAACGGGATGGAACACATTGATCTTCGCATCAGTGATGGTGGGTTTTATGTGTCAACGTGGGTAGGCTACAGTTTGTGGCGACTGAGGCCAACATTAGTCCAGGTGTTGCTGTGAAGCTATTTTGTAGACGTGGACAATCAGTTGACTTTGAGAAGAGACATCACCCTCAATAATGCAAGTGCATCTCACCTAGTCAGTGGCAGGTCTGAAGGGGAAAAGCAGTTTCCCGGAGAGAAGAAGTTCTGTCTCAAGACTGAGGCGTGAATCCAGCTTGAGTGTCCTGGTTAGAGGTGGCCTGCCCTCTCTGTACACGTGACTTGTCAACTCCCATGATTATGTGAGTCAATTTCTGTAAATAAATCTTTATATAGACGTATGTGTATAAAAATACAGGTAATGGGGGTGCCTAGGTGGCTCAGTGGGTTAAGCGTCCGACTTTAGCTGACGTCATGATCTTGAGGTTTGTGGGTTTGAGCCCCGCATCGGGCTCTGTGCTGACAGCTAGCTCAGAGCCTGGAGCCTGTCTTCAGATTCTGTATCTCCTTCTCTCTCTGCTCTCCCTTGCTTGTGCTGTCTCTCTCTGTCTCTCAAAAATAAATAAAAAACATTAAATAAAAAATAAACATTAAATTAAAAACATTTTTAAAATACAGATAATGTGTGTATGGATATTTGTGCACACACACCTATATGCATACTAGTATACACACACGTGTTTGACTGTGTGTCTGTGGGTGTCTGTGGTGTATATGGTATGTACTGTATCCAAGACAGTGTATAGTGCCCACATGGTGGCTTTCAAATGTGTCCATGTCCTAATCCTTGGAATCTGCGGATGTTATTTTATTGCAAAGAGAGGATTTGCAGGTGTCATTAAGGATCTGGAGATGGGGACATTACACGGGATTTTCTGGGTGGGCCTTGGGTAATCACAAGAGTCCTTACAGAGGAGGGCAGATCATCAGTCAGTAATGTCAGACGTGGAGAGGGAAGGAAGAGGTGGGGGTCGTGTGCTGGGGTCACAAGCTAAGGAATGCCACAGCCTCCAGAAGCTGAAAGAAGCAAGGAAAGGATTTTCCCCAGAAGGATCCAGCCCTACTGATATCTCCATTGTATCCCCAGGAGATTCTCTGAACTCCAGAATACTAAGAAATACATATGTTTTGCTTTAAACACTTAAGTCGTGGTGATGATTTTCAGCAGCAACAGCAAACTAACACAGATTTTTCTTGACTTCCAATCGCATTACTTCTGGACAAACTCATCCTGAGTTGGAAAAATCCTAAGTCAAAACGGCATTGAATAGACACCTAGCCTACTACCTTTCATAGCCTAGCCTGGCCCGGCTTAGACAGCTCAGAATATGGACAGCAGCCCACAGTTGGGCAGGATCATCTATGTAAGCCTATTTTATATGACAGGGTTGAATATCTCAAGAAATTGATTGAAGAGTGTAACAAAGGTGTTACCAACATGGCTATAGGGACAGGATGGTGTCCGTGTCCCTGATGTTGGCCCTCCAGATAGGGGGGCTGGGGCTTGCTGCCTTCAGTCCTCGAGAGAGAGGGTCACGCTGCATATCCCTACCCAGGCAAAGAGCCAAATGTAAAATCCAAGTAGTTTGTACCGGATGCGTAAGGCTTTCACTGGGATGGTCTGTCCAGGGCTTTTGGCTTTAGGCTGGATGAGGGACCGTACTTTAAGCCCAGACATCAGTGTAGGTTCACACACCCACCATTCCTGCTGCACTTCCTCGCCCGCCAATGCCTGCCAAGCCCCCGAGAGCAGTGAGGTTATTCCAGGAAGCTATAATTATTTTCCATGTGCCCGAAGGGCTCCAGAAGATTTCAGTAACGATAATTACTCTCAACGCAACGTTTATCCAGGAGCGTCCACTGAGACAAGAGCTGGATGAGTACTCCCCTTCGCACCCCTACATCCAGTTCCCTATGTGCTGTTCCTCCCTGAGTACTGTTACTCCCTAGGTACTGTTACTCCCACTTTGTGCATTTGAAGACCGAGGGTCAGCGATGTGGCCAGGTTCACACAGCTGGCCCCTCTCCCCCATACGTGGGCTCCAGCTCTCCACCATGCACACCCATGGGCCCTGCTCAGCACAGTCCCACCCGGTTCTGACCTCCCCTGGGAAGGACCGGTCCCTGGAGTGTGTGGCGACCTCAGCAGAAATGGTTTCCCTCTACTCCCCGTGTGCCGCTTTGCTCCACGTCACCTTGTAGAAGTGGCTCTGCTGAATGTCTCAGCTTTCTGAGAGGCCTTCTGCAGGCCCTAGTCTGGCTCCATGACCATATTGACTTAAAAAACATTATTGGTCAGGTGGTTCTCCTTCCTGCACTCTGGGTTGTGTGATTTCAGAAATGCTCTGATGGGAAGACGGAGTGCACCCAGATGCTTGGCTCAGCCTGAAGGGACACATTCCCTGGAGCTTCTCCCTGACCCTGTCTAAGGAGCCTGAGTCGAGGGGGCTCTTCCCTGGAGAAGAAGGTGGTGTGTGTCTCCATCACCCCATTGACGAGGGAGGGATCCCCACACCACGGGTAGGAAGATGGACAAGGCACACTGTGTGGATAGGGGACAGATGAGATGACAACTCTTTATTAGTCACGCATCCTCATGGCAGGAGGACACCACTGCCACACACGACACGGCACACAGATCATGACACACCGGGCCCATCGGATAGCGTGGCCACAGAGGGACTGTGGAGGGCAGGCTCTGTAGAAGGAAGAGGCTAGGTGACCTGTAGTTTGCAGAGAGGATGTGACCAGGTCATAGACATAATACCATGGCTGTCAGGGACCTGAAATCTGCCACTCGGGGATGAGCAGGAACAACATCAGGTGTTCCAGTGAGGGGTTGGCTCCCTACAGAACCTTCCCCACAGGACCAGAACGAGCTGGGAAATGTAAGACTGGGTTTCCAAGCTACACACGATGTCGGAGCAGCACATAATACTGGACCTGAACTTTACGACTGAACTCAGAGCGTAGAGGGCTACCCCCTCCCCCAGAGGCTGCTTCTGGTACAGTGATTCCCCGCATCACGTGTGTGGGAGGCAAGTGGTGGGGAACAATATTTTAAATCCCGAAAAAGAAAATCAGTGCTAATGGCTTTCCTAAACAGAATGGGAGGAGGTGAGACATGCACAACCTGTCGGCTCTGGAATGTACGCACCGATAAGCTCAGGTTGTCACTGGGGTTCGGGGCCTGGGGAGAGAAGGTGGAATCACAGTCCCCTGGGCGGCTTGTGATCCCGGCGGGTATGTGGGGAACGGATCTCACAATGTGAAATATTTATGATTAGCAGGATGAGTGGGCGGTTCTGAGATAATGAGAAGATGGGCAACGTGACCTACATGTGTCACTGGTTTTAAGCGCAGGTGGCTGACGCGGGGACAGCTGCCCAGGACAGCTGCCTTCCCCAGGCTCTCAGGGTCGGGATAACCGGAGATTACAGGTGAGGCTGGTAGACAGCAAGTTTTCATCGAGGTCCCACACACACCCCAGCATCTCCGAGACCAGCCGGCAGTGCTCGCGGGAGCTCCCACCAGGCCTGGGGCTCTGCCCCACCTGGGGCCCTGCTGGCCCTCGCCTCTCACTGGGGTAAGGACACAAGCAGGGGACTCTGCCAGCCAGCTGCTGGGGGCTAGAAAGCTCCCCTAGAACCTCCTTTCCTTTTGTAGAACATCCAACTTAAAGACAGAGCGGGATACTCGGCTGATCTACTGAACTCTTGTCTTTCCTCTCTCCCTTTCTCAAATAGCTTCCACTTTCTTCTAAGAAGTTTCCAGGCCATTTTGCTCCTGGCCTCAGGGAGGAATTGTGGCAAGCACAAACAGAAGTAGTTTGAGATTAACCTTCCCCACTTGCTGGTTTATCTGGAAGCCTGAAGCCCTTGGCAGGATTGCGCAGAGGGAGGGGGCAGGACGGGTGCCTGGGGGGCTGGGCGGATGGGCTTTCTTCTCCCACTTTGATCCTGGCAGCTCCTGCAGGAGCGGGTGACCTCAGAGAGGTAAGGCAGGTGCTACGTGCAGACAGGTGGCCCCTCGTCCCCATGGGTTTCAGACTTGGCAGGAAGCAGTGAGGTCCCGGCAAGAAGCCAAAATGGACCAGATGCTTAGCATGGGCGTTTCTGCTTTAAGTTCAGGCACAAGCTCCACTGACCTGTCTCTTCTTTAGACACTCCTCAGGAAGGAAATGAGGGGTGGCGGCAAGGCCCCGAATAGCAGAGATGGCACTATGACCACCCAGGGAGGATGTGCTGGGGGTCAGACAGAGATGACTTTAAGAGAGTGAGGTTACTTTTGGACTTCAGAGTTCAGTACTAACAAATCCATACCTCCTACAACTAAGCTTCTTGCCCTAGGATGTTTTCAGAGAGCCCACAAAACTCTCTTATAAGAAAAATGAGAGTCAGTTTTGAGAAGGAACAAAATGGGGTCCTGTGCTCTGGGGGCAGGGCCAGCTCTCAGGGGGCCTCCTCCTCACAGGGCCTCCTGTGGCCACAGGGGCAGAGAGTCCCAGGGACAAAGAGCAGGAAGAGGACATGAATTTCTCCTGGGCTGAATCCGCCACTGCTGTGTCAGTGGGGACCTGGGAGACTCCTGGGGAAGCCTCCACACTAGCCACCTGCGGGGTGTTGGCTCAGGCTGAGGGGTGTGTGTACTTTGGCGGGGTGGGGGGAGGCCAAAATCCCAAGTGCATCTGAGGGATTTGCCATTTGGGGTGCTTCCCATGTTTATGTTGCAAGTGAGCCACACCAGCCTCAAAGCAATTTTTATAAGACCTGAAACTGGCCAGACTGACATCAGGGTGGATATTCTTGGAGGCTGCCCTGCCTTGAGCTTCATGTGGCCACAGAGGGAGGGGGTTCAGGACACTGGGTGCCAACAGGGCCCGCCCATCTCTCCCTCAGTCCCTCAGGCATTTGTGATTGGCTGCTCCCTTCCTCTTGAAAACCCCTTCTGGGGATTGTCCCCTCCCCTCTCCTCTCCTGCCTGTCTGTGCCTTCCTCCTCCCCCAGCAGAGAAAAGTGACAAGGACAAAAACAGTCTGAGGCATTCTTTTCTTTTTCTTAATGTTTATTTATTTTGAAAGACAAAGAGAACAGAATGTGAGCAGTGGAGGGGCAGAGAGAGAGGCACAGAATCTGGGGCAGGCTCCAGGTTCTGATCTGTCAGCGCAGAGCTCGATGCAGAGCTTGAACCCGTGAAACAAGAGAGCATGACCTGAGCCCAAGTCTGATGCTCAACCGACTGAGCCACCAGGACACCCCTGAATGAGGAATTCAGAGACCTGTGGAAGTCAACCCAGAACACAAGTCCAACAACCATTCAGCCTCCCCGGAAAAAAAAATGGGAAGAATTTATCAAAGAAAATTTTTTCCCACTTTCCTCAAGTGAGCCATAAATCTTTAGTAGAAAGGGTCTAGCAAGTGTCAAGGAGGAAAAAGAGCAGAAGCCCCCACCGCCCCCACCACTGTGAGATTCCAGCCCCTTCGGCAAGTGTAGGGAAGATACTTGTCTTCCCGGAGAGAAGAGCAGAAAAAGCACAAAGAAGCGCAACTGACATTGTTCTTGTCAGGAGCAGCGCTGGACGCGGAGACAATGGTGTCACCGTGCCTTCAGTTCTCAGGGGGACTTCCTGGGTGCCAGAGGACCAGAGGATAGAGGTTTCTGCCCTTATTCAGACACACGCCTAATTTTTTTTAAGATAACTTAAATAAACAGAAATACAGAGGAGACTTTCAAAACTGTTAATATACTCAGATGATCATAGAAATTTTTTATTTGGAAGATTGTATTTTAGAAAAACAAATGAGAGGAAAAAAGGAGGAAAGAAAAAGAAAGGAACAAAGGAGGAAGGTAGGGAGGAATGGAGGGAGGAAGTTAGAAAGAAAGAGAGAAAGAAGGAGAAAGGAAAAGAAAGAAAGAAGGAGCAGGAGGAGCAGGAGGAAGAGAAGAAAGGAAAGAAGGAAGGAAGGAAGGAAGGCAGGCAGGTTACAGCAGCCTCCTGTCTGGGGTCCCTGCCATCTCCTCCTCACCCTCCTCCTCACCCTCCTCCTCACCCCTGCCACAGTTAGTCCTGCACAACTGTAAGCAGAGTGCTCCTGCCTCATCATGAACATATATTTTCTTCTGGTAAACTTTTATTCAGAGTTTGCACCTTGTTTATGAATAGACCCAGTCTCCTTAGTGTCCCTGTAAAAGAAGCCCATGCCTGGAAATTAATGCTTCCTTCCAATTTTTGTTTCAATTGACCTAGACAGTAAATGACTGACCATCATTTAATTTAACTTAGAAACACCTAAGGTTTATTTAAGATCACCAAAGAGATTTGGAGAAACCTTTTCTTTTCTTTTCTTTTCTTTTCTTTTCTTTTCTTTTCTTTTCTTTTCTTTTCTTTTTCTTTTCTTTTCTTTTCTTTTCGCTAAGCTTTTCACAACTAGATGCATCATTATTCCACTATCTGCAAGCATACAAAATAGCCATATCCCTTGGGGTCCAGGGGAGATCATAGAAGTGGACTGAGAAAGGGGAAACTGGGTGAAAGAAAGAATATGGACATCAAAGGGTGAATTCAGGTATTGCTACTTAATAGCGCAATAAAGGTTCTTAGTCAATTCACTTCTCTGATCAGTTTCCTCATCTTTATACCGTGAGGTCCCTGCCTGGCTAGGAGCTGAGTACCCAGTGATATCCAAACAACCAACATAATGCCTGGCCACGCACGACCGGTGACCATTGTGATCATTGCCTAGTTAATCACAAAGAACAAGCTTCAGGGTCCTATTTGGCACAGAGCAGGCACCCAGAATTGCTCTCTCAGATTTGGAGAAACTTTTTTAAAGTTGACCTAAAAACTTTTCATGCTATTTCTATCTTTCCAGTTTACTTGTTCTTAATAATTATGTTTACACTGCTTACAACTACTTCGTGAGACGTTAGACACAGTGAGCCGTCATTCCACGCTGTATTTCTTGCTGACAAATTCTGTGAGAAGTTGAGCTTATCTGACCGGGTAGAACAGAGGTGGTGTGTCTGCGCGATACTAAATGGTGGGAAGTCTTGAAGACATGCCTCTTTTAATTAAACCAAAGTGAAACTAGCTTTTATTTGCTAAAGATTATCCCACAGCATATGAACCTGAG
The DNA here is from genome assembly GCF_006229205.1 of Suricata suricatta. Lineage (NCBI taxonomy): Eukaryota > Metazoa > Chordata > Mammalia > Carnivora > Herpestidae > Suricata > Suricata suricatta. Next base: position 88,485,301 of record NC_043710.1, on the reverse strand, counting down.
AAGTATGGGGTTAGTTCCTATGACAGTTTTAAGAGTTTACAAATACTTAATTCAGGTAACTTTCCTGATGTCAATTGCACAGAGTTCTTTTACGATGAAGTTTGGCCATGGAACCTGGAGGGAGCAAACACCACACACACACAACACAACACATGTGTATACACCACATAGA
>NC_043710.1:88477370-88485029 GCF_006229205.1 Suricata suricatta | reverse complement strand
GATTATCCCACAGCATATGAACCTGAGAAGTATGGGGTTAGTTCCTATGACAGTTTTAAGAGTTTACAAATACTTAATTCAGGTAACTTTCCTGATGTCAATTGCACAGAGTTCTTTTACGATGAAGTTTGGCCATGGAACCTGGAGGGAGCAAACACCACACACACACAACACAACACATGTGTATACACCACATAGACAGAGGAAACACAGACCTTACAGACTCCATACACTTAGGATCTCCCAGTAGCCCAGGTTCCAAATGGAGTCCAATGTCTGATTTAATGACCTCCCTGAAGTTTGTCTAACATTTACTTCTCAGAGCCCCAGGCAAGAATGCAAGTTCCAAGCCCTTAGGAGAAAAGGGGAGGCGGGGAGATAGGTGAAAAGGCATGGCTGAAAGATCCTTGCCTCCAGAGCCGCATTCTAGTGTTGCAAAGATTTCGTAAGCTGAGGACAGTCACTCTCAATTCCTCAAGGGACTGGGTTGCAACCTAAAAGTTATCAGAGGTTGATCCACCTTGTAAGTGCTGCGTTGTCTTTTTTGTAAATGTATTCAGGGAGGTTGCAGAGGTTTTTCTCTCTCTCTGGATACATAGATCCTTGTAGTTTAGGGGAGGAGACATAAAAAAATTTTTTTTTAATTCTTAAGGCTGTGGAATCTGGCCAATTTCTGATCATAGAACTACTTTGTAGTTTTTAGGCAGGACAAACAGTAACTGTTGCCGGCAGTGTTAAACAACCAATATGAGAAGTTTTCATTGGTGCTTTGCAAAAAATGTTTCATCGAAGCTATTTTGGAATTTCGAGGCATTTGGGGGCTTTTGCACGCCAGCTAAAATAGATTTCCCATTCTGTTTTGTTTCATTTTGCATCCCTCTCTTTCAAGTGCTCTTCTTGTATTTTCTTATCTAATTTAAAATTCCTCCTAATGACTGTTGTCATCATCCTGAAGGCCAGCAGCAGTCTGGTAGGATGCTGAGCCACAAATTCAGCTCAACTCACATTTCTCCCCAGCCATCTCTCTTCCCAAATGGGTGCCAAGCACCATGTTGGGGACCCTGAGCCTGCAGGGGGAGCCGCAGGTGCTGCTTGTGCTGCAGCCGCTGCTCTTCCTTTTCACATCAGACACTAAGTTATGGAAACTGTTATTTCCTCTCTGGTTCCACCATTTGTATTTTCAATTCTCCGCTTAGTTTTGCAATCAAGAGAAGCAACGTGAACACTTTCAAACACTGTCTCTGAAACTAAGCCTCCAAATCGGGGCAGGAGGAGCCGGTCGGTTACATGAAACACTCCTAGAAATTTCATTGCATTCTCTTGGCAAATGAGATTTCTGATATCTAAGAAAGATTAAATACCTTTTAAGAGAAGGTAGTAAAAAGTAAATGGGAATTCAGGAGGTGAAGTTTTCATTGGGGGAGATTCTGATGAATCAATATTTGGAAATGACCGATAAAGGAGAAATCCTGTAAACGTGAACTTCTCTCTGAGGCCTGTGGCTCTTTTTGTTCCTCTCCCCAGAAGGCTGTGTGACATCATGGCAGCCAAGAAGAGAGTGGGTTCCAAAAAGGAGGCAGTGATCAACCAGGGCTAATGCCACTGAGGGGTCCAGACATGTGGACAGAAAAATAACCGTTGGGTTTGGCAACACGGCATCATTGGTGAGCTTGGTTAGGGCAGTTTCAATGGAGTAGATGGTGGCCACTTGATAGGGGTAGGCTGAGCACAGGGGAGAATGATAGGCTGGTGAGGGCTGGTTCAGAGAACAGGGAACCTTTTCAATGGGTTTTGCTGTGAAGGTGAAGAGAGCCTTGGTGTTGCAATAGCAGAGTAAGGATTAATAATGATTTCCTCTACTTTTGTCATAACCACCACCTCCACATCCCTCCACATACCATTGCACCTGACTGCTATTGGCAGGCAGCTGGCTGAAAAACTCTACAAAGAGATGGGAAGAGACCTAAAAGGGAGGTGAAGGACCTTAAGTGCTCCTGTTTGGCCAAGGCTCAAGGAGTCCCTGAGAGGCAGAGACCCAGCAAGTCCGGCATCAGCAGACTGGCCCAAGAGCAACTGGATAGATGGATGGTTGTGGCGGAGGAGGGGAGTCAGACCCAGAAGAACTGGATGTTTCAGCCCTGATTAGACAAGGGACCCCAGTCTTTGTGCTCCTGGGCCCTGGGGCAGGGCCCTCACTAGATGGTGTGTCCAACATGTCTGCTCAAGCAGCCTGATCCCTTGCATCTTATCCCTGGCAACCTCAAGGGAATTAGCAGAGACAGTGAGGGCACTCTTGCCCAGAGGGCCAAAGATCCTGGTTTGGGGCACAGGATTCCCAGGCTGTGGGGTAGGGAAACACCTGTAGGCCTTTGCCTGAAAGGAAACTTCTGAGAGCAATTCTGGCTGGGACCCTTGGGCTCCTTTCCCTGCAGGGTGGCGTTATGAACACACAGTATTGGACTGTCCAGTGTTCTGTAGTTGTGCAATGTTTCTGCCACTAAGGAAATGGGGTTTCTCCACCGCCACTGGGCAGGCAGACTATTCTCTGGGATTGGTACACGGATATCGCGGTGTGAAGGTTTGGGACAATTTCACTGCCGGAGATGAGAGATTTGGGATCATAGAGAGTTAACATGGAGACCAAGGACACCGGAGTCACTCTACTATAGTCTTTTCTGGTTGTGTTTTTGTTTTATTTAAATAAAGTATTTTATGAAAAGACACTGAAAATGTGGTATATGGCTGTCGAGAGACAACCCTTCCTTGGATGGTCAGTGTGATCCATCCTGGACTGCCATCCCCAGCTTGGTTCAGATCACCAGATGCCAAGGCTCCCCGCCTACCAGCACTCACCACACAGGGAGCAGCACAGAGCCACATTCAGCACCAACAGCTTGGCCTTCATTCTCAAAAGGAGGTTCCCTAAGCAGGCTGGCACCCCAAGGACCAGCTTTCCTGGGGCTAGACTTATACCCCTTGGTGGGGGCAGGGACCAACTGTGGGCAGAGCATTTCTACTATCAGTGTCTTTTGAGAAGCTCATTGCTCTTCCATCCCTGATCCCCTCCTCCACGGAGCGTCAGGCTCTGCTGTATTTCCTTATTGCAAGATGGCCTGGGAGTAAAGCCCTGCTGGTAAAAGTTTTTTTTTTGTTTGTTTGTTTGTTTGTTTGTTTGTTTTTTTAGGAAGGCAAGGGAGCCTGGGGAGAATGGTCTCCGAACAAGTAGTGAGAGAAAAGGTATTTGTTGAGAACGTGGTCACAATGTGGTGCTTAACTGCTGGGTAGTGGACACACTCAGAGCCCTGCTTCCCTGTTATCTGTCCTGTATCACTGCATTCCACTGGGGACTGAGGCAGGTCCATGGGGTGCTGGTGCTCAGGACACTCCGTGGTGTGACAAGGGTGGAGGAAGCAAGAGTAGCAGGGGGCAGGGCACTTTTGGGGTGCAGGTGGTGATGACTCACCTTGGGAAGGTAGTTGGAGGTTCAGGTACAAAGACCGAGTACGAACTAAATGGAATCATGAAGAAATCACACACGGGAGTCTTTGCTTTTCTTGCATCCAATACTTGTGAATTGCTCTAGTTACATAACACCAGTCCCTAGATGACATAGCTTGAATTCTGTTACCACGGTGTATGAACTATGAGTAACTGCATAAAGTATGAACTTGCTGCTAGCTTTTCAGTCCACCAAGCACTGTGTGAGTAACGGATGGTGTATCATCTCTCTGCTTGGCCCTGACACATCAGAAAGAAACTTAATAACTATGTCATCTGAGAAACGGACACAAAACCTCAAAGTCTGATTTCCCCAGTGCTTTCTGCTCCAAATGAATATCTGTCTCCACCGTGTACTCCATTGCTCCATGCCCCGAGCCTGCACAGCACTGGAAATAGCCTGGGTGCTCAGCAGGGATGGCTGAGAAACGGCTGGAGTGCATTTGTGGCCAGAGCTGGTGGTGGAGAAGAAAGTGGTGGCCGTGGTGGATGGTGGGGGTGCAGGGGGCAAACAAGACAGGAGAGGTTTACGGGCTGGGTCCAGGTGGTTTACACATAGGGGTTTTATAATCAATGTTCCAGAATAAGCAGTGAATATAGTCTTTCATTAGACTATATTTTGCATGTAATGGATGAAACTATACAAAATCCACAAGAGACACGTTGTAAGAAGAAGCTTGGTCACCATGATGATTTGGGAATTGATGGAGGGCCAGTGGTGGGGCAGCCTGTTCATTGCCTCATAAAGAGACATTCTTTTTCTTGCTGCCACAATTTGTCACTGGTCTGGACGGTGGCAGCAGGTCCCCAGGGTGGAACATGAACGAGGTGGGAGATGGTGGTTCCGGGACTTGGCGAGACAGCCACAGTCTCTGTGTGCTGCTGGGGGCAGGGAAGCACCGGTCTGTATGGAGGGATGTGTGTGTGTGCTGAGGGTGAAGTTCTCTGCTCACACAGGCAGAGAACAGGTGTCACTAACTGTAAACTTGTGATATTTCCTACTCCCAATTTTTAAATTAAGTTTTTCTTACTTGGATTCTCTAGTTATAATTGAACAGAGATATGAAAAATTGACCCAGTGACCTAATGACATGAAGGCTATCATATTTCCTGTTTCCTGAAGGGGGAATTGAGGGATTACAGATTAATAACTTGCCAGGGTTTCATAGCCAATTGGTGTTGGAAGGAGGCTTCAACCCAGACCTGTCTGATTTCTGAGTGTGTGTTATGGCCAGGGCACTCCGTTGTTGGGTCGCGGCCTCTACACATTACCGGAAGATCTGATCGGTCCTGGTGTGGGCCTGGAAGTGTGGTTGTTCCAGACTCCCACTGTCTGGAGGCTGCAAAGGAGGAAATTCCTGCACCAGGAGAGAGATCATGCCTGAGGACCTGTAAGTAGGCTGGTGGTATGATTTATCCTCTAGATCGGGGCGTTTTGTGAGTAAAAGAAATAATTTATTAAGTAAGCTTGGACTGAAGTCATGAATTAAGACTATTAGCTCTTTTCCAACTTTAAGACTATGGAGGGAGGCCATTATGGGCTCAGGATAAAGTTAATATGTGACATCTATCAAGCTGTCAATCTCTAACGGACCTCTTAAGCCTCCTCTCCTGAAAAGCCAGAAAACATCCGTAACATATCACACAGAGACATGCATGTGGAATCCGGCGTAATTCCACCATGTAAAATGCCCATTATCTTCCTGTTTTCCCCAATGTAGAGTCATTCCCGGATGGCGATTAGGAAGCTTTACTGGAAGAGCAGAAGAAGGAAGTCCAGCCAGGAATCTAGGGTGATATATTCTTCTGTGAGGTGATTGTGGCCTTTGCTGGTGCAGACTGAACTTGTGACTCCTGGGTGGTATCAGATATACAAGGAGGCTTTTCAGTCATTTACTATCCCACTTTACTTTACTGTAATTACATAGCCATCAGGGACATTTTTCTAGTGGGGCCACATCCCATAAATCTTTAAAAGGTTTGTTTATTGCCAGCAAGCTACATAGAGCAGGTGCATCTCACAACAAGAATTCCGTAGTGAAGGGTTCCCCCGCCACCCACTCCTTAGGGGGCACCATCAGGATGTTCGAGAAGCATACGTATCCACAAGGAGATTTGACCAGATCATTATTTTCTTTTCTCACTCTCTTTGCCTAGATTCCCCAGGTGATAACATGACCCTTTCCAATATCACATTAGGCATCATTATGACATTCTTCAAGTCTGTACAGAACAGCGTATCTTCTGTAAAATAGTACTATGGAAGAAGAAAGTTGTTTTTTTGGCAGCTCTGGTAATTGGCTTGTAAAAGAAAATCCTGTTTTCTTTTTAAATTATTTAAAAATTTAGGCCTAATTGACATGTAATATTATATTTACTTTTTTTGGGTAACAAGTGCCCAACTTAAGCTTTAATTGCTAAAGCGTCCATTTCAAGGAGGCACCCCCTCCAGTGAAGGCCATCTGGAATAAACACATAGACTGCCTCACGCTAGGCAAAGAGCCAGGCCTCCTGTCTCCACTGAGACTCCTTTGGGTCAGAGATCTTGATTGATTTTGATAAGTGACTATTCGTGCCACTTGTTTTTTTTTTCTCTCCTTGCATTTCAGTTTCCTATTCTTACATTAAAAAAAAGTTAATGTTATTTATTTTTGATAGAGAGAGAGAGAGACACAGAGTGTGAGTGGGGGAGGGGCAGAGAGAGAGAGGGAGACACAGCATCCAAAGCACACTTCAGGCTCCGAGCTATTAGCACAGAGCCTGATGTGGGGCTCGAACTCATGGACCATGTGATCATGACCTGAGCCGAAGTTGAACACTTAACCAACTGAGCCACCCAGGTACCTCTCCTATTGTTAAGCTTTAAATTCCCAATAACAAACAACAAACAAATAAACAAAGCCTAATCCCACAAAACTCTAAGCCCCATGCTCAACTTCAAAAGCAAACCTGTGTGTGCTTACCTCCCTCCCATCCCAACCCCACTGTGTGGCCCTAGGTATGCTGTGTAATTTCCAGGTCTTGTAAGTAATAAACCTTTATTTTTTCAAAGTTCCCTGATGGTTGTGGCTGAAGGGCATTTTGCAGTTATAAGGGCTGGGCTAACTACAACATTGGTTGATAGGCTGAGTTCTGGGCTAAACAGGTGGACACCATAATGATTTGATATCTGTATTTATTGTGAAATGGTCACCATAATAAATCTGTTAAACTTTTTTTTAATGGTTTTCTTTATTTTTGGGAGCGAGAGAGAGACAGAGCATGGATAGGGGAGGGGTCAAGAGAGAGTGAGACACAAAATCTTAAGCAGGCTCCAGGCTCCAAGCTGTCAGCGCAGAACTTGATGGGGGGCTTGAACTCATGAACTGTGAGTTACATAGTTACAAAAAGTTTTTCCTTTTGCGATGAGAACTTTTACTTTCTTAGCAACTTGCAAATATGTAGATGTGTTATTAACTGTAGTTCTCATCATGCTATACATTATATCCCATGATTTATTTTATCACTGGAAGTTTGTACGTCTTTCCCCTTTTTCTACTCCTTCTTCATTGCTGTTTCGCTCTAGCAAATGTTTGCTATTATGACTATCCCCACAGCTGTGAACCCTAGTTCACTTTTGAGAAGACCCTGGTCCCAATTATGAGCACAAACATAGGGAGGGGAAAGGAAGCAGAAGTTAGGACCACACCTATGGTGAACGCATTCTGAGCCCTGAAGAAGGGTGTCAGCTAGGTTGGGGACTCGCTTGGGCCATGGGGAGGTGGTCACAGGGGACACTGGACTCAGAAGAAACGGGCATTTTAGCAAAGCCCTGCCCACATGAGAAACCCCTGTCTGGGACCTGGCACAGTGGGGTGTCCAGAGAGTGAAGGGTCAGGGACTGTTGAGGGTCAGCAGATCTGGCCAAGCAGCATGTCCCCCACTCATCAGGACATAGGGAGGGGAAACAGGAGGGGCATGTGGGTCATCCTTTGCCCTTGGAAGTATCCAATGGGACTAGAGAGTGGGCACGTTTTCCGGGCATGAGAGGTGGTGGAACACCCACTAGCAGGCATGTAAAAGGAAGCTTCTGCCCACAGCCTGGGAGCAGCTCAGTCCAGATTCTCCACCCTTCTCTCCACACACACTAGAACAACCTGTCCCAGACCTTCCTGGGCACGC
>NC_043710.1:88468385-88477270 GCF_006229205.1 Suricata suricatta | reverse complement strand
AGTGGGTGAGGCCCTGGGCTGGCTGGGCGGGGGGTGAGGATGTGCAGGTAGGCTGGGGAGCACTGCCGGCATGGAGATCTGACCTGGTTGAGAGGGAATGAGGTTAAGGGTCAGGTTCTGGGATGATCTGCCCATGAAGGGTTCAAGGTCTCTGTGTGCTGTCCCTACTCTGCCTACTCCCAGGGAAATGGGTCAGGTCTCTTCCCAAGGTCTCAGAGTGGGACTGTCACTCCCTTGGGGCAGATTGAGGCTGAGGGCTCCTCTCACTTGAGGGCTTTAGGGCTGGCTGGGATGGAAGAGCCAATGGTAGCTCAAGACTTTCTAGAAAGAAGCAGCCTAGGGGCAGTGATGTAGCTGGTAGTGGTCATTAGATGGCTTCTTGAGAGCCAATATTTTCATAGCACTCCTTTGGCTTAGATAGGTATGTACTTTGGATGACTTTTGGGGCTCATCTAGGAAATCTTGGCAGACTACAGTCTCATCTTCAGGCCAGTGTAATCCTTATGCCAGGTGGCTGTGTGCATGTGTTCCTTCTTTGTTCTTGATCCTGGCTCCACAACTAAGGGGAGGCCTTTACATAGTTACTTCTTTTAGATTTTTATGAGCATGTGAGTGCAGAGCTGGGACCGGAGTGTGGGTGGGGCACTCTGCCAAGGTCCTAAGGAACACAAATTAAAGCAAGACACAATCTCCTAGTGTTGTTTGGTGCCAGGTTGGTAATTTCACTTAGCTTTTGTCCTTATGTCTCATGTCCTAGGATCTCCATATTACCCGGAAGGTAACATCTTTATATTTTTGTTCAAGGTTGTTTTCTCTAAACTGCTTTAATGTGATATAATTCACCTACCATACAATTCACTTGTAGAGTATACATAAAGCTGTGTAGATTTACTAGATTTTTGAGATCACTATGCCAATGACCTCATTTCCTTCAATATCCGACGGCAGCAATCCAGCGGGAATATCTCCTGCCCCAAATTGCGTGTGGAAGTGTTAGGTGTCACGCGGCATCCCTGAACTCCTGGCTCTCAGCCCACTCAGCCCCGGGCTCATGTCTGTTTCTCCACAGCTCCAGCCACAGTGTGCATGGTCTGCAGTGTTTTTAAGAAGGGCAGATGTAAGGCAGGCAAAGGCAACTGCACGATGGAGCAAGGCCCAGGATGCAGGACCAGGGATATGTTCTATTTCAACATAAGAGGTAATGATATTGAGTCAGGCTCTACTGACCCGATTCGGTGCCTGCCTCTTGCACCGGGTCAGGAAGGTGCAGCGGGTGTGCCCCTAGTCAGGGGCCAGGCTCGCGTGGCTGGGGAAAGTCCTTTTACTCTGGGCCGCAGCTGTTGCTCTCTGATCCTGAGTATGAACGTCCTCCTCTTCCAGATGGGTTTGCGTACAACCACACTCAACTGGACTGCTCTGAGGACTGTAAATCATGGAAGCTGATTCGTGGGAATCTGAAGGTTTCGAGCTTTTGCTGTAATGATGAAGATTTCTGCAATAAATATAAAGGGCGGTCGAAGAAGTGGAAGCCTCACTAACTGTTCTGCCTTTGTCGATATAGGTGCCTGCTCCCTCTGTCCCATCCTGGGCCTCTCTGGTCCTTCCTCCACCTGTGCCACTAAGGAGCGCGCATGCGCAGTATCCACCTGTCTCCGCCCAGTTTCTCTCTTCACTCCTCTCCTGCCCACTGGCGCCTGCCCCCCAACACCAGGCAGTGTGTTGTGCCATCTCACCGCGCTCCTCGCCTCGCATCTTCTCCTCCTGCACAATCACTGCGCTTCTCTGGCTGACCCGCTGCCTGGTTTCTGATCCCACAACTCAGGAGCGACTGCTATGTGCCCAGACCGGCGATGGGTTCTATTTCACACATCAGGAGTTGGAGGGGTCCGTGGAAACCTCAGGAAAACATGTCCAACTGGCAGATGGATAGAGAGGCCTCCAAGTCCAAGAAGGTGCCAAGGCCAGAGGCGGAGAAGATGGGATCACCAGCTTTAGGTGTTACGCACATTCTCTGAACCTACTGAGGGCTTAAGTTCTGAGACTTCTTCCAGAGGATGTCCAGGGAGGCGAGTGGGGGAGGGGCTAGGGGAATCACAGCCATGGGAGACCACGGGAGAGAAAGTGGACGAAGGCCACAGGAGCAGGTGGGGACCCAGGACGGAGGTGGGGGTGGGGGATGCTATCTGTTTTCTGTGACAACTCGCAGGTCACTGGCAGAGCAGGTGAACGGAGAAGTGGCACAACAAGCCACATTACAGGGGGTTGAGAAATGAAGGGACCGTGACAGGAAGACATAGTGAGTGTAGCCACTCTTCCAAGGAGCTGGGAGCAACTGAGAATGTGGAATAGTACTTTTTTTTTTAATTAAAAATGTTTTAAAGGTTATTTATTTTGAGAGAGAGAAAGCGAACAGGGGAAGGGCAGAGAGAGAGAGAGAGAGAGAGAGAGAGAGAGAGAGAGAGAGAGAGAATTCCAGGCAGGCCCCACACTGCCAGCACCGAGCCCAAGATGAGGGCTTGAATCCACAAACCTGTGAGATCATGACCTGATCCAAATCAAGAGTGAGATGTTTAGCCGGTTGAGTCACCCAGGTACCCTGGAGTAGTATCTTTTATAAGAACAGTGTATCTCATAAGTTTTTAAGCAAAGAAAGATTTCTTTTCTCTAGTGTAAAATGTTTCTGCTATTATTATTATAGGAATATTTGTCACCATCTCATTATCTTTTCAGAGTATATTTTAAAACTGCTATCACCACTGTTATATGTATTTTTCCCACTCTTTTGGCCCTCTCTTTTCCCCTTTATATTATAATTCGTCTTTAACTCTTGCTTTCATTCTCTTTCCCTTACCAGCCATGATGTAAAAATGGAGACTTATCTTGTTAAAGTACATATTTAACATAAGCTTACAATTTTCATTCACAAATTAAAACAAAGAGGAATATTTTGTTTCTCTTATAGAGACAAATCAAAACAAATAATTTTGTGTGAATTTTATTTAGCTGATATTCATCAGAATATCATTTCAAGATCTTCTTTTATTTTCAGAATGTCGAATGTAAATATTTTGGTAGATATCCCCCCCTCAAATTGAGGTGAGATAGGAGTTAGAGGGTATGGTCAGTTGGATTAGCCATTATGGGACACATCCTTATCCTTAAACTCAAAAATGTCAGGAACAACCCCATCAGCATCCACAGTAATAAAATCCAACTCAAGTATTCCAATCTACGTTACGCTTATCTCGCCGGGTCCCACTGAACTAAAGAGAGCCGTGGATGGGTCAGGGTGAGAGAGGCCGAGCTTGTGAGAGGCCTTTTTTTTTTTTTTTTTGGTAAACTGCCTTAATAGTCTTATTCTAATGAACAATGTAAATCCCAACTATTGTAAAATATCTGAAAAATACAGATGAGTTAATAGAAAAGTTGAAAAAGAAAGATGTAATGGGCTATGCTCAGTGACTTGCTTTCAAAGAACACCATATGGAAAGGGGAAAAATACTACCTTACGGCGGTGTGGACTGACACACACACATATATATGTTATATATAATAAATTATAAAAATAGCTAAAAAAAATAAAATCATTAAATTTAAAAATTAAAAAAGTAGTTATAATGATTATTTATAATAATACATTATAATAATCATGTATTATTAAATTATTCTTATACATTATATAATTAGTAGTATATAATATTAATATACATTATACATATTATATTATTATATATTATATATTATATAATATATAATATAATACATTCATAATTATATAACTATTGTTAAGTATAATATATGTTAATTTAATTTATAGTTAATTAACATATAATTAATTACATGTCATTAATGTATAGTATATTAATAATAATTGTATGTACTGATTATTTATGATTATAAATGCACAACACCACATAGAATATTAGTTGTGGAATCAAAAATCTCAGCTAAAAACTACACTCATGTATCATCACTAATTTCTCTAGGTCAGATGTAAGTCTAAGTAATCTCCTGAATTTGTGGCCCAAAGATTAGTAAAATTCATTATGTTTGCAAAATGCCCAGTGCCATTTAACATAACATCGTCATGGGAGTTATAACCAGTATCAAAAGTCAAGGGGCTGTGATCGACTTCCGGCTGTCACAGACAGTGAGACGCGTCCTAACCCCCCCTACCACTCATCACCCAGAGCAGAGCCACATTTGGCACCAGCAACTGGGCTGTCATCTTCAGGAAGTGAGGTGTTCCCTGAGGGCCAGCTCCATGACCCATCTTCCCTGTGACTGTAGTCTTATGTCACCCAAGTGGGCAAAGTGTCCAAGCACTGGCCGAGTTCAACCATCAGTGTCCTGGAATGAGGTAAGAAGACTCTGGCAGGGACTTTCTGCTGTAAGGAGAGCGGCACTTTGGGAAACAGGGTGGAGTGGCAAGTCCCTTTATCAAGCTGGCCCTTAAATGCATTCCCGGTTCGTGTCTTTCCTTTCTGTGTGGGGGGCGTTAAGGGGTTCAGTGAATGAGACCGAGACAAACAGTGGAGGGAGGGAATTCCTGTTAGTACTCTCTCTGCTTGGCCCTGACACATCCAGAAGGAACTTAATACTGATGTCATCTGAGAAACGGACACAGACTCAAAGGCTAATTTCCCCAGTGCTTTCTGCTACAGATGCTTATCCGTCCCCACCACATATGCCATTCCTCCATGCCCCGGGCCCGCACAGCACTGGAAATAGCCTGGTGGATGGTGGGAGTGTGGGGGACAAGCCAGACAGGAGAGGTTTAAGGGCTGGGTCCAGGTGGTTTACACATAGGGGTTTTATAATCAATGTCCCAGAATAAGCAGTGAATATAGTCTTTCATTAGACTATATTTTGCATGTAATGGATGAAACTATAGAAAATCCACAAGAGACACGTTGTAAGAAGAAGCTTGGTCACCATGATGATTTGGGAATTGATGGAGGGCCAGTGGTGGGGCAGCCTGTTCATTGCCTCATAAAGAGACATTCTTTTTCTTGCTGCCACAATTTGTCACTGGTCTGGACAGTGGCAGCAGGTTCCCAGGGTGGAACATGAACGAGGTGGGAGGTACATGGTGGGAGACGGTGGTTCCGGGAGTTGGCGAGACAGCCACAGTCTCCGTGTGCTGCTGGGGGCAGGGAAGCACCGGTCTGTATGGAGGGATGTGTGTGTGTGCTGAGGGTGAAGTTCTCTGCTCACACAGGCAGAGAACAGGTGTCACTAACTATAAATTTGTGATATTTCTTTTTTTAATGTGTATTTATTTTTGAGAGAGAGAGACAGACAGACAGAATGTAGCAGGAGTGGGGCAGAGAGAGAGGGAGACACAGAACCCGAAGCAGGCTCCAGGCTCTGAGTTGTCAGCACAGAACCTGATGTGGGGCTTGAACTTAAGAGCTGTGAGATCAGAACCTGAGCTTAAGTTAGCCACTTAACCGGCTGAGCCACCCAGGCCCCTCAGACTTGTAGTATTTTTTAGTCTCTATTTTAAATCCAACTTTTGTTAAGAGGTTTAATTGTTAGCACTGAAACAGGGCAATAATATGGATAATGGAGGTAATAGTTATGACTGTCAGTACTATGACATTACGTACATGACTCTGACATTCAGTACTATTATTATCACCTCTCCTTGGTAGAGGAATTGAGATCTATAGACATGATGGAACCTGTCATGGCCTTAATATGTTTAAATGCCAGAATGAGGCTTTAAACGTAGATCAGTCTGGTGTCTGAGTCTCTGCTCTGGCCAGAGCACTCCCTCCCTGGGCCTCAGCCTACACACTTCCCCGGAAATCTGTGAGGACTGGCATGGGTCTGGAAGTGGGTGGTTCTGGAGGCCCACTGTCTGGATACTGGAGGGGGGTAAGTTCCTGCGCCAGGAGAGAGATTGTGCCTAGCGACTTTTAAGTAGGCTGGATGTATAATTTATCCTGTGGACTGGGGCATGTTGGGAGTAAATTGGTATTTATTAATAACTAAGCCTGAAATAGAGGCATAGGTTAGTTTAGCTATTGGATTTCTGCCAAGTTCATGCGTCTGGGAGGCACTTGTGGGCTCAAGATGAATTTAATACATGGCAACCATCATACTTCCAATTCCTCATGGATCCCAACCCCCCCACCCCATCTCCTAAATAGTCAGGAAACTTCCCCAACTTATCACTGAACACAATTCCACCATGTAAAATGACCTTCCTGTGTACCCGATGTAGAGTCATTCCCGGATGGCGATTAGGAAGCTTTACTGGAAGAGCAGAAGAAGGAAGTCCAGCCAGGAATCTAGGGCGATATAGTCTGTGAGTTGATTGTGGCCTTTGCTGGTGCAGACTGAACTTGTGACTCCTGGGTGGTATCAGATATACAAGGAGGCTTTTCAGTCATTTACTATCCCCACTTTATTTTACCGTTATTACATAGCCGTCAAGGACATTTTCTAGTAGGGCCACATCCCATAAATCTTTAAAAGAAGGTTTGTTTATTGCCAGCAAGCTACATAGAGCAGGTGCATCTCACAACAAGAATTCCGTAGTGAAGGGATCCCCCCCGCCCCCTCTCTTTAGGGAGCACCATCAGGATGTTCGAGAAGCATACGTATCCACAAGGAGATTTGACCAGATCATTATTTTCTTTTCTCACTCTCTTTGCCTAGATTCCCCAGGTGATAACATGATCCTTTCCAATATCACATTTATTATTACCGTTATTATTATTACATTCTTCAGGTTTGCACAGAATGGTATATCTTCAGTAAAATAATACTACAGAAAACAAAATTTTTCTTTTGCAGCTCCAGTATTTTGTTTATATCCTGCCCCCTCACCCCATTTTCTACTCCTCCCTCACCCATTCTTCTTGCACAATTATGAAGGGGGTTGTGTCAGATTTGGGGAACTGTGAGCACCCCCAGAATTCCACTGCCTCTGTTAGAGAGGCACGCTAGCATAAGGGGACTTTGGGTTACTCAGCAAAGTGACTCAGTTTGGGGAGTGTGGTGAAGGGGAGTTCTCATGCATTATAATTCTGCTTTCAAAGTGTGGGAGGCAGCAGACTCTCTGTCTGTGGGGAGTTGGGTTCTCAGCCCTTTCTCTCTTGCATCTGCTTCTGGTCTGGCAGATACTCATGCGTTCATTCATTTGCCTTATCATTCTTGTTTAGCCAGATATACTTACTGAGTGCCTGCTCTGTCCCGTGCATTGTGCCAGGTGCATTGGTTTGCTGGAGAACATGACTGTCAAGGTCTGTTCTGGGAATGGGTTGTCTAGCCAGAAAAGGAAGGAAAGAAGAAAGAGGGGGTGTCACTGTTTCCTGGGGCATTTTCTCTAGCGCCCACCCTGAACATTGGGATCTTGCTTTTTCCCTTGGCTGGATCTCCAAGCATGGATACTTGGGTGGAGCGTTGACTATTTTTTATTAGGCATGATGAGTGAGCTGAAGACACTTCAGTGGATGTAAGTAGAAAATTGGAATTAAAAAATCATAAAAGTATACTGTACCCTCTTTACTTTGTGTCTCCACCCTAATTAGCTACACTGATGAAGAATGTAAAATTCTGATCCTTTTGGCCAAGTCTTGGAGCAGTAAGTGAGAGTCTCTACCTGAAGTACATTCATCTTGGTCAACATGGTACGTGTTGTTAGGGGCTAGAAAAATACGACAGTGGGACATAGTAGGAATTGTTTTACTCTTTGTAAAATAACCTCACCATTATCTATCTACAAGGCTTCTGTTTGTCATTTGAATGGTATTTGCTACATATTTTATGTGTCTATGATAGGCTGAAGCTAGGTCTTAAATTATTTCATGGCAGCAGGCAGATGTAGATCGGGGTTTATAGAAGATACTAAATGTTGGTTGTTATAACCATTCTCACACTGCCAGCACTGATTTAGTACTGGGAGGTCACAAAAACTCTCTACTTTCACCAAACTTGAGCAAAGCTCTCCTGCGTACTCCTTCTGACCAGTTCTTGACTTTGGGCATCCTTGGTATGTTATATCCAGTTTTTGCAAGAAGCCTGCTAGATCAGTTTAGTATAAAACCTTGCCCTTGATATCTGATGAAATGTCTCATCCCTAGCCCTCCTTATATCAGCCTGCCCTGCCTTCAGCAGGACTTTTGTTTGGTCAACTGAGCAAAAACTCTTAGAGACCTGATGTGTCCTTTTAGGGATTTTGCATTACTGACTTTATGCACCCTGCTTCTTGGCTATAAATCTCCACTTGATCTTGTATTCAGAGCTGAGACCTATCTCTCTCCCCTACTACAAAACCCTGTTATCATTTTCCCCTTGGATAAAGTCTATCTTACTATCTTTAACAAAGGTC
The DNA here is from genome assembly GCF_006229205.1 of Suricata suricatta. Classification (NCBI taxonomy): domain Eukaryota; kingdom Metazoa; phylum Chordata; class Mammalia; order Carnivora; family Herpestidae; genus Suricata; species Suricata suricatta. Next base: position 88,468,926 of record NC_043710.1, on the reverse strand, counting down.
ATGAATAATTATTATTTAGCAGAGGGCTCCAGTCCTAACTATGAGCACAAACATAGGGGAAGAGAAGCAGAAAGTAGGGACCATACCCATCTTGAGCCCTGAAGCAGGGTGTCAGCTAGGTTAGGGACTCACTTTGATCATGGGACTGGTGGAGACATTGGACTCAGAGGAAACAGGCATTTTAGCAAAGCCCTGCCCACATGAGAAACCCCTGTCTGGGACCTGGCATAGTGGGGTGTCCAGAGAGTGAAGGGTCAGGGACTGTTGAGGGTCAGCAGATCTGGCCAAGCAGCATGTCCCCCACTCATCAGGACATAGGGAGGGGAAACAGGAGGGGCATGTGGTCATCCTTTGCCCTTGGAAGTATCCAATGGGACTAGAGAGTGGGCACGTTTTCCGGGCATGAGAGGTGGTGGAACACCCACTAGCAGGCATGTAAAAGGAAGCTTCTGCCCACAGCCTGGGAGCAGCTCAGTCCAGATTCTCCACCCTTCTCTCCACACACACTAGAACAACCTGTCCCAGACCTTCCTGGGCACGC
>NC_043710.1:88439878-88468285 GCF_006229205.1 Suricata suricatta | reverse complement strand
AGTGGGTGAGGCCCTGGGCTGGCTGGGCGGGGGGTGAGGATGTGCAGGTAGGCTGGGGAGCACTGCCGGCATGGAGATCTGACCTGGTTGAGAGGGAATGAGGTTAAGGGTCAGGTTCTGGGATGATCTGCCCATGAAGGGTTCAAGGTCTCTGTGTGCTGTCCCTACTCTGCCTACTCCCAGGGAAATGGGTCAGGTCCCTTCCCAAGGTCTCAGAGTGGGACTGTCACTCCCTTGGGGCAGATTGAGGCTGAGGGCTCCTCTCACTTGAGGGCTTTAGGGCTGGCTGGGATGGAAGAGCCAATGGTAGCTCAAGACTTTCTAGAAAGAAGCAGTGTTCAAGCAGGAGCAGGTCATTGAAGGCTTATGTTAAGCCAGTACTACCACAGCAAGTGTACTGCTGCCACTTGGATATGTCTGGGCATCAGATGACTTTTAGGAAGAGGTATGATAGGAAGTTTTGTGAGACTGCATCCCCCGCTTGGAGCTTCCACGGTCCTTATGTCTTATCATTTTCTAACAGACTCTGGTCTCAGGCAGCTGTACGTAGATGCTCTCACTGTGTTCTATGACATCATAGCTAAGAGGATACCTTTCACTTTATTTTCAATGGACTCAAGATCCCTGAGTTGAAGCTCATATCCTTAAAGAATGAATGGACCTAATCCAATGGGGAATATTTCCAAGCTTCAAGAGTACATTGGAGGAGGTGTTTAGGGTCATGGCTTCTTGAACTCCTTGGCCCTACCAGTGTCCTAACACACGTTAGTCTCAGCCCATTCAACCCTGGGATTGATCTTCATGTCTCTTTCTGTAGCTCCAGCCACATTATGTATGGTCTGCAATAATTTTAAGAGAGGTCATTGTTTGAGGGGAAAGGCCAATTGTACCATGGAGCAAGGTCCTGGATGCAGAACCAGAGATTTCTTCATTTTCACTGAGACAGGTAATTCAGTTGAGCGAGGCTCTTATGGCTTGAGCTGGTGCTTGCCTCCTGATCCTGCATAGGGGTCCTCCAGTCTGAGGAGGGCTCACTGAGGGGCGGGTGTGCCCCTGGTCTGGAGGCCTGGCTTGGCATGGTTGGGGAAAGTGCTTTTACTCAGAGCTCCAAATTTTGCTCTGACCCTGAGTATGAATGTCCTTCTCTTCCAGATGGATGGAGCTATAATCACACTGAACTGGACTGCTTTGATCATTGTCTACCTTCAAATTTCCATTTGGGAGTCCTGAAGATTTCAAGCTTTTGCTGTAAAGGTCAAGATTTCTGTAATAGATATCAAGGAAAAGGACAGGAACGGAAGCCTCGCTAACTGTTCTTCCTTTGTAGTATAGGTTTCCGCTCCCCCTCCCCCATCCTGGGCTTCTCTGGTCCTCTCTCTCTTGCACGTGCTCCTGAAGAGCGCACAGCATCCTCCTGTCTCCACCCAGTTTCTCTCTTCACTCCTCTCCTGCCCACTGGCGCCTGCCCCCCAACACCAGGCAGTGTGTTGTGCCATCTCACCGCGCTCCTTGCCTCGCATCTTATCCTCCTGCACAATCACTGCGCTTCTCTGGCTGACCCATTGCCTGGTTTCTGATCCCACAACTTAGGAGCGACTGCTATGTGCCCAGACCGGCGATGGGTTCTATTTCACACATCAGGAGTTGGAGGGGTCCGTGGAAACCTCAGGAAAACATGTCCAACTGGCAGATGGATAGAGAGGCCTCCAAGTCCAAGAAGGTGCCAAGGCCAGAGGCGGAGAAGATGGGATCACCAGCTTTAGGTGTCACGCACATTCTCTGAACCTACTGAGGGCTAAAGTTCTGAGACTTCTTCCAGAGGATGTCCAGGGAGGCGAGTGAGGGAGGGAGTGGGGGAATCACAGCCATGGAACACCAAAGGAGAGAAAGTGGAGGAAGGCCACAGAAACAGTTGGGGACCCAGGACAGAGGGGCGGTGCTGTTTTCTGTGACAACTCGCAGGTCACTGGCAGAGCAGGTGAACGGAGAAGTGGCACAACAAGCCACATTACAGGGGGTTGAGAAATGAAGGGACCGTGACAGGAAGACATAGTGAGTGTAGCCACTCTTCCAAGGAGCTGGGGAACAACAGAGAAAGTAGAAGAGTATCTTTTATAAGAACAGTGAATTTCATCCATTTTTAGGCAATGAAAGATTTTATTCTACAACAGTAGTACAGTTTGCTAATGATGCAAAATTTGAAGTACAAATTTGGAACACCTTAATCCATGTAGAAATTCATATTAAATTTTTTTTAATGTTCATTTACTTTTGAGAGAGAGAGAGACAGAATGAGAGCGGGAGAGGAGCAGAGAGAGAGGGAGACACAGAATCTGAAGCAGGCTCCAGGCTCTGAGCCATAAGCACAGACCCCAGTGCAGGGTCTGAACCCATGAACCATGAGATCCTGATCTGAGCCAAAGTAGGATGTTTAACTGACTGAGCCACCCAGGTGCCCCTAAAAAGCATATTTTTGTTCTAAGACCAAAATAGCCTAAATTTGTTATTTACTACCTGGGAAGAAAAGCAGATAACCTGACTATGGGTTCACAACTAAAATTTGTTATAATAAAGTTGCAGGTGCCTTTAATGAATTCATCTTGTGGCTTCCTAGAGATTATCTGCGTATTTTATTGATTTGACATTCTCCTTTTCATTTCTTTATGTGGACAGACTTTTCCTTTTTATGTATATGCTGTATTTGAAATCTAGATATATTAAAACATTATATATACCTATGATATTATTTTATCATATTGAGTACATACTATGTATACATACAACATTACTTTATTATTCTTAGCATTTTCCACTAATTTTTAAATGTTAACTTAAATACTATTATATAATTCTGGACATAATACACTGTCTTCAATTGATTGAGGGGGCTTAGGCTAGTATATTACTGAGGTTATCAATATCTGCTATTATGTAAGGTCATTGAGAAATGAAAATGCAACCCCAAGACTGTCTGTATAAAAAAATAATAGGTTGTTGTAAATCTCCAGTGATTTACTTTAGATTTACCCTTTTCTAAAGGCCAAATCCTTCTTTAAAAGAGATTCTTCGGATTTCATGTTTTTGTAAATTTTTAATGTGGTTTATATTATTCCATGCCATAGCATAAAGAGGAAAAATATCCCAAATGTAACAAATACTCTTCTGATTAATATTGGCATGTTAAATAGCATGTTAAATTTGTGATATTTTATCACTGCATATGCATTATTTGGAAGGAAAAGAAGACATCAAGTTGTGAAGATGGGAGACTAAGAATCCAGGAAGGTATTAGGAATGCAGCTGACTGCTTTTAAATTTTTATTTTATTTTATTTTTTATTGTTTATTTATTTTTGAGACAGATAGAGAAACAGTGCAATCAGGGAAGGGGCAGAGAGAGGGAGACACAGAATCCCAAGCAGGCTCCAATCTCTGAGCTCTCCGCACAGAGTCCCAAAAGGGGCTTAACCACACACACTGCGAGGTCATGGCCTGAGCCAAAGTAGGACGCTTAACCTACTGAGCCATCCAGTCACCCCAGAATCAGGCTTTAAAACCCAATTATAACACCTATGACGTCTATGAGCTTAGACAAAGTACTTTATGCTTCTATTTTTTCATCTATAAAATGGAATAATGACAGCATTTACCTCATTGAGCTTTGGGGATCTTTTTTTTTTTTAACGTTTTATTTATTTTTGATACAGAGAGAGACAGAGCATGAAAGGGGGAGGGACAGAGAGAGAAGGAGACACAGACCGGAAGCAGGCTCCAGGCTCTGAGCTAGCTGTCAGCACAGAGCCTGACGCTGGGCTCGGACCCACGAACGTGAGATCATGACCTGAGCCGGTCGGAGGCTTAGCCGACTGAGCCACCCAGGCGCCCCAAGCTTTGGGGATCTTTTAAATGACGTAACACATGTACGTGATCTAAACATGTAACACATATTTAGAAGAGTGTCTGACAATAGCAATTGCTCAAACAACATTTGTTATTCTTTGTTGGGAAGACAGAGCAAGGAGAAGTTGAAATCAATTGGAATGTTGGAGGAAGAAGCCTATTATAAGTGTGTAAGTTATACCCATTTATAAACTTGTCCAAAACCAATTTATTAATTACCAACCACATGCCAGGTGCGGTGTTAGGCACTGTGATTACAGCAAGAACTGAGACCCAACTCATTGGAGTCAAGGAGCTCACTCTCTAAGTGAGCTTCAGTTCGCAACTCTTACAATCCAACACCAAAGAAACCAAACAATCCAATTCCAAAATGGGCAAAAGACACAAATAGACATTTCTCCAAAAAAGATGTACAAGTGGCCATTAAGCACATGAAAAAATGCCCATCACTAGTCATTAGGAAATTGCAAATTAAAAAAACACATCATATCCATTCGGGTGGCTATTCTAAACTAATCAAACAATGCCGATAACAAACAAATAACAAACACTGGTGAAGAAGCAGACGAATTGGATCCTCGTGGGAATGTAAAAGTAGTGCAGCTGCTGCAGAAATAGTTTGACGGTTCCTCAAAAGGTTAATTACCATATGATCCAGCAATTCCGTTACTAGGTATACAATCAAGCACTGAAGATGAGGACTCAGACAGATGCTTGTGCACCAATACTCACTCACAGAAGCTTTATTTGTGAAGGTAACACAAATGTCCATCAGCAAATGAGTGGAGAAGGAAAATATGATGTAAAGATATAGATATAAAATGAAATACTATTTTTAATTTTTTAAAAAAATTTAAATATTATTAAAATTTGTTTATTTTTGAGAGAGAGAGATAGAGAGACAGAGCACAAGAAGGGGAGGGCACAGAGAGAGGGAGACACAGAATACCAAGCAGGCTCCAGGCTCTGAGCTGCCAGCACGGAGCCTGATGCAGGGCTCAAACCCACAAACTGTGAGATCATGACCTGAACTGAAGTCAGATGCTTAATCAACTGAGTCACCCAGGTGTTCCTTTTCTTTCTTTTTTTAAATTTTTTAATTTTTTTAATGTTTATTTATTTTTGATACAGAGAGAGACAGAGCATGAGAGGGGGAGAGGCAGAGAGAGAAGGAGACACAGAACCAGAAGCAGGCTCCAGGCTCTGAGCTAGCTGTCAGCACAGAGCCCGATGCGGGGCTCGAACCCACGAATGTGAGATCTGACCTGAGCCGAAGCCGGAGACTTAACCGACTGAGCCACCCAGGCGCCCCTCTTTTTTTATAATTTAAAAAAAATGAATTATTAAGTCATACAAAGGAATCGAATTTTGAACATGCTACAATATGGGTGAAACTTGAAAACATGCTAAATTAAACAAGCCGGACAAAAAGGACAAATATTGAATAATTCCACTTGCATGAGGCCCCTAGAACAGGCTAATTCATAAAGTCAAGAAGTAGATTCGATGTTACCAGGAGCTGGGAAGGCAGAGAAATGGGGGGTTAGTGGTTAATTGGGACAAGGTTTGTGTTTGAGATGATGAGAACATTCTGGACAGGGAAGGCGGTGATGGCTACAGAACGCTGTGAATGTGCTTAACGGCACTGAACTGAACCCTGAGAATGGCTAAAACGGTAAACTTTGTGTTTTTATATTTTACCACAATTTAAAAAATAATGGCCACTGTGTTGGTCTTCTGCTACTGTGACATAGAATCTTCTGATTTAGGAACCATATTATCATGTGATTATGATAATGGTAGGTATTTGCTCTTAGGCAGTTAATATGCGCCAGCCCATGATATGAAGAGCTTCTCATGTGTTCTATTAGTTAATCTTCACCACAAGCCAAGGGAGGAAGTTTTCATCACCCCCAGTGTGCAGAAGGGGAAATGAAGCATCCAGAAGCATTGGGAATAGTCCCAAAGTCCTATGTCACTGAGTGGTGAGCTGTAGTTAGAGCCCAGACTCCTCTGTCCTACTGTGCTGCTTCTTGGTTTTCTGTGGCTGAGTCATTTCAGGCCATCTTCTGGGACCTGGGACAGGACTTGGGCAAGGAAACTGGTCCCAGGAGTCTGTGGAGTTGAGCACAGAGACCTGGCTTGTCACCTTTTGTCTCATTTTAGTTCATCCCAGTGCTATAATAGCTGTGTGATGTTGGGTAAATGATTTAGTCTCTGTTTCAGATCTCTCATCTGCAAACTGGACCATCCTACAAATTAAAGGAGATAAATCAGGGGCGCCTGGGTGGCTCAGTTGGTTAAGCGACCGACTTCAGCTCAGGTCACAATCTCACGGTTCATGGGTTCGCGCCCCACGTCAGGCTCTGTGCTGACAGCTCAGAGCCAGGAGCCTGTCTTCGGATTCTGTGTCTCCCTCTCTCTCTGACCCTCCCCTGCTCTCTCTGACTCTCAAAAATAAATAAAAAACATTAAAAAAAATAAAGTAGATAAATCATATAAAAAGCCTACGAGTAGGAAGAAGAGCAACAGCTTCCATCCATTGAGGAATTACAATGTTCCAGGCACTGTGTCAGGGGCTCGTTACATATACCATCTCTTTTATTGTCACGTGATCTTGTAAAGGAGCTATATAACTTCCATTTTCAGAAGAAGGAGCTTAGAGTCAGGGTGGTGAGGTGTCTTGTCCAGAGTCCTGTGACCAGCTAGCATCAGAGCCTTGCTTCCTACCTGGTTCTATCTGAAGCCAAAGCATGTACCCTCCATGACTTGGATCTCCTACCTCAGTGGGCCATACATTCAAGGGGACACCGAGGTGAGTGAGTTAAAGCAGAGCCAAATGGCGCAATTCTGGGCAGAGTGGGGAAGGCACGCCTGGGCCAGAGTTAGGAGACCAGGGCCATCAGAGGGAAGGAGGGGAGACCAGGACTGGGCAGTTCCAGTAGTCATGGAGCCAATCTCCCGGGAGCCCTCATGAGGCACTCCTTTCTGGAGTGTAGAATGAGTACAGTCAGATGCCTCTGTCACTTACCTGCTCTGCACATTCTACAAAGTGAATTAATCCCTCCAACCCACAATTTCTTCCCCTGAAAAAATGGAGATAATAATAATCTCCTCATTGCCCTGGAGGGTTTATGGGGTGATGCATAAGATCACCAGCCCAGCACTTGCCACACAATTGATAAGAAACTTCAAACCACTGTGCTTAATAATGTACCTCCAAGCTATAAACTCAATCTTCATATCCACAGAATAAAGTGGGCGGTGGCTGTGGTACAGAGAAGCTGAGTGGTCGCCCCAAGAGTATGAGATTCAAATGCAGACCATCTGGCATTCTCCTTCAGAATATGTGGTCTTCAATACAAAGTCCTACAACAACCAGAACCAGTCCCACTGTCCTCATCATTCCTAATCATCCCAAACAAGAAGACAGAGGATGCTCTGTGGAGAGTCTGGCCTCCTTGTCAGCCCCTTCCCCCTGCTTCTGGGACCTACCCAAGCCTTGAATGTCATTAGCCTTGTGGGATTTAGGATCTGTGACATTTGAGAAATGATTTGGGGACCTGTGCCAGGCCATTCTCTGCCCAGCATCCCTTCCTTCTTATCTGGCCCACTATTGAAACAGCCCATGCGTTCCCCTGCACAGGGTCTCAATAATCAGTAACAGTTGCTATTATAATCCATTCAGAGCCCCAGGGTGTCCCAGGGCAGACTCCCCAGTCTTGTGCCTTCACCTAGACTTGGGGTTTGGCCCCCAACCAGAAAAGCAGAGCCAGACAACCAGGCTGCCTGGGTGTTACTCAGGCCCAGACAGCACTGCAAAGTTGTGCCACAGTCCTTCTTCATCCACAGATCACTTCTCTTGGGCATCTTCGTTCTTAAGAGATGGTGTGGGTGGCAGTTGAGAGTAAAGGATTTTCTGGAGGTTGATGTTTGTCCAGGAAGGATGGTCAGGATGCCATCAGGAGATCCTTGCAAATCAGCCGAGTATCTCAGGCTAAAAATTCTCTATCGGGAAGGGCTGGAATGGAACTTGGTCCTTCACTCTCAAGCTATTGCAATGGCTTTCATTACAGCAGAAAAACACATTTTTCTCCCACTCGGTGATGCGTATATATTCCACACATCTTTTTGGGCAGCCCAGGATGGAATATTGATAGAAATATTCTGAAGAATAACAGAGAGGTCCAGGTTAGATTTGGAATGTGAGGGAATGGGGCTGAGAACAAAGTGCCCGCCTTCCCTCCTGTCCTCTGAGGCAGAATCCAAGACTTAAACCCCCCACCACGCAAGGGACAGTCTCCTTCCAGGAAAGATGGGTGTCCCCAACACCCCACCCCCCAATTTATAGCAAAGAAGTTGCAATAGCTGTACTCTCTTAGGGATGTAGTCCCTGAATATCAGGGATGGATGGGAATTTGGTGGTCAATCATAAAACCCAATCATTGCTCAGATGAGACATTTGAACTCTGAGAAGGGAAGTAACATGCCCTAGACTATTGGCTGAGTTAAGCCAGAACCAATGAGACTAGAGAATTCTGACTCCAGATCTAGTCCCCTCCGCCTTTTTTTTTTTTTTTTTTTTTTTTACCAGGGCAATCATAAAATTCAGTCACCCATCACCCTCTTCTCTTGCCTTCATCTTACCTCCAGTGAAATGTTGAGTATATACTTCTTTGGTCTGACAGGCAGAGTCAGGATATTTGGATTCACAGGAACCTAAATTCTTTCTGCATTTCTTGCCAACAAATTCATCACAGGAGGTGCAAAGTAGAAATCTCCGTGCAGTATCTGGACATTATTTGAGAACCATAGGGTGAGACCAAGTGGGGAGAGAAGAGGATCGCTGCTGCAGGTATTGAGATTGAGGCCAGGACCCTGGGCTTTGCAGATTTCCCTCATCCAGACTCTGGGCCCTCTCCTTGTAGAACCCAGATTTATCACACAGTCCGGTTCTAAGAGGCACGGGGTGACCAGGAAGCCATCTCCCTTCTTTCCAAGATCAGCCTGCAGTGTTCTAAAGGGGACAGTGAAATGGAAACTTCGTGCTGGTAGGGATGGGCTAGGTTAGCTGAGAGAGAAGACCCAGTGTCCAGTGGGAGAATGGAAGGAGGAGGATCTCTCCTCTGAATTATTTAACAAGATCTGGGTCTTGGTTGAAAGAAAAGATGATAAAGCTCTCTAATTTGCCTATCTGTGGACCCCAGTGATTCCTCATCATCCCTTTCCCTTACACCATTCCTGAAGTTAGAGTTTGGGAAAGCTCCTGGCCAGCAGCAGTAGCAATGTCCCCAGAAAGAATTTCCATGGTAGAGAAAGAAGTTTGCAGCAGCCAGAGGCCCTGGACCCCACCAAAGCTGTCAGGACTTTTTAGGACTTTGCTCCTAGAACTAATCACCTTGCCCCTTTGCGTCTCTACCATAGGACTCACCCTCTGTGGAAGACCAGCACAGAACCAGGAAGGCTCCTGGAAGCAGGAGGAACAGGAGCCAGTCCATATATGTTAGGGAGAGGATAATGAGTCAGGCAATCAAGCCCAGAAAGCATTCAGTAATGGCGCCCAAGACAGGATGTGGGGTGGAGAAGCTGTGATCTCGTCTCTAGTCTCCTACTCTGTGAGTTATGTCCTAGACTATGAAAGGCTATTTACCTACATTGGGAGGCCCTGCCTCTAAGAGAGTGGGTGTTGTGCCTCCTCCCCCTACTCCATTACACGGCCAATGCAGGGCCTCAGCCAAGGAAATTGCACATGGAAAAGGTGACCTTACTCTTAAAGGAAGACAGGATAGCAATAGCCTCATCCCAGAGAAGGCAAAGGATCTAAGTGAAGCAGAGCTGGGAGCTGCGTTCAGATTCCACATTTTCTCTGTGTGTTCAGCTTTCAATGTGTGATGCTACCACTGCCCCACTGAGCCCTGGCATCAGGCTTTGCCCTACGGGCTTACAAGTGCACGGCCCACTCGTGCTGTGTTGGAGTCTCTGATTCAGCTAAATCACATATCACTGCTATAGGACTCAATTACTTTCAGATAGTTTCACAGTATAATCCACCTAATAAGACTAAAACCTATTCAGAGGAAGCGTTGGTCACCATTGACCAGAAGAAGATAGCAACAACTCCTAGAGGGGGTTAATGTAAGGAACGGTAGGATTTGACTAAACGGAATCAAGATCAATGGCACTCTATACTGTGAAGGTCTAGAGATGGGAAGCAATGTCACACATTGCTCATAATGTCATTATCTGATTTTAATATCAGAGTACTGCTGGCTCCATTAAATGAGTTAGGACAAATTAACTCCTCTTCAACTTTCTGGAAGACTTTTTCAAGGATTAGTAGTATACTTTCTTGAAATGTTTCAGAGTTCACCAATGAAGCCATCTGGGTTTTCCTTGTGAGGTTTTTACCTACAAAGACAGTGTCTTTACTAGTTAGAAGTGGGGGTGCCTGGGGGCTTAACTGACTGGTCATGACCATGATCCCACAGTTTCACGAGCCCACATCGGGGTTCAAATTCTCTCTCCCTCTGTCTCTGTCCTTCTCAAAATAATATATGTAAACTTAAAACATAGACAGAAGTGTATTTATTTCTTTTTGAGCATCCTTTGGCAGTTGGATTCCTTCAGGACTTTCCATTGTCTATCATGATAAACGCCAGATGAGTTTGCCTATTATAGTTTGCTTTTGTGAGGACTGCAGATAATGTATTGGCAGTGTTTACAACTCAAAACAGGTGCTTAGAAAACTATAGTCCTTATTACTGCTATCTTCTAAGGAGAAAAATAGCCATCTCTAATGAAGATAAAAAATGCTAATTTTATACTATAGAATGACAGGAATTCAAAAGATTCAAATACTAACACCCAGGAGGGACAAAAACATGGGTACTGAACCCCAAGGGCTTTTCATTTGCTCTTCTCTGAGCTAATACAATCTTTTAAGTAGCAAGCACTCATCTTTTCCAAAACTGCCTCTATACCTCATATCTGGATATAGAAATGTCAGATAAGTCCTTGTCCACAGCTCAGGGGGCCAGCAGATGACTGGCTCTGCCCTCCTTCTGTGGCTGTAGTGAGGAGCGGTCGCTGAGGAGTGGGCGTGCAGCATCCATAGCTCTGTCCTGGTTACAGAGGCCCTTTGATGTGAGCAGCAGAGTGAGTCACGCGGCTTGGTCCCCTTCTGTCTTCTGAGGCGATTCCTCAGTTGATTTGGACAGAGGTCTTTGAGGAAAACTCGGAGATACCGACCCTGGACCATTTTCTCCTTGAAGCATCCTTCTATCCATTTTGCAGGTTTGGAAATGGAGGCTAAGGAAGGTTAAGTGATTTGCCAAAGTCAAAATGCTAGAGAGCAGAGCTAAGATCTCATTTTGGACCTGTCACCAAAACCCAGGCAGGTTTTTTGTTTTGTTTTGCTTTGTTATTTATTCATTTATTTTTTACACTTCACCATTATAGAATTATAATTGACAAATAAATTAGAAAATACTTAAAGTATACATCATGGTGGTTTGTTATACATATAAAACCAAAGATTTACAAAAAGATTTCATCATCCCTGGTCTAGATAATTAACATATCTATTATCTCATATATTTATCTTTTGGGGGGGAAGGGAAGTGAGAACAATTAAGTCCTACTTACTTTCTTGGCAAATTTCAATTCTACAACACAGTATTCTCAACTATAGTCTCCATGGTTTACATTAAATCTTCACACCATTTAAAAACAATTTTTTAAATTTACATATTTTGAGAAAGAGTGTGTGTGCACACAGAGGCAGGGGAGGGGGAGAGAGGGAAGGAGGGAGAAAGAATCCCAAGCAGGCTCCAGGCTGTCAATGCAGAGCCCAACGTAGGGCTCCATCTCACAAACCATGAGATCGTGACCTGAGCCAAAATCAAGACATGGACACGTAACTGAGCCACTCATGCGCCCCTGCAGCTCATTCATCTTACAGTCGAAACTTTGATCTGTCCCTATTTCCTCCATGCCCTGCCCCCAGCAACCACTTTTCCACCCTCTGTTCTATAAATTAGACTTTTTTTTTCCTGACTCCACATATAAGTGACACCATGCAGTATCTGTCTGGCTTATTCCACTCAGCGTGATGCCTTCAAGGTCTATCCATGCAGTTTTTAATCACTATGCCAGATGATGTGTGTAAAGCGATGACCCAGGGACTTGGACACAGCAGGGACTCATTTAGCATTTTTTTCTGTTTCCTTTTTGTTTGAACCACATATGTAACTCTCTGCTGTCTGAGCAGATGTTAATAAGTTGAATGTTAAAATACACTAGAGCACGGAGGTCTGCAAGGAAATCCAGAGAGGCCGATCAGTGTGCAAGAGACCAGGAAGCAAGGCAAGAACACAGGATTAGCTTGCTTTCCTTAGTGAAAGGGGAGGAAGGCATGTAGCTTACTGGGTAAGAAGATCTCTTCTGAGCCAGACATTCTGCGTTTTGAATCCCTACTGAAAGCTGTCTGATCTTGGTCAAATTAGTAATTTCTCGAAGGTTCCATTTCCTGAATGGTAACAGGGAGATGATAATAGTATCCGCTGCAGAAGCTCGTTATGCTTATATGAGTTACTATATGTAAAGCAATTAGAGCAGTTGCTGGTGTACAGCTAGTATATCTAATTGGTTTACAACCGGCTGAGGGCCAGAGTGCAGGATGGGAAACGTGGTGTGAAATTGCCTGCGGGAGTCTGGTGTGACAAAAAGGATCAGGCAGATTCGCACAGTGAGATTGTGTCCTGGGGAGAACCACATTTATGGGGTTTTAGCCTAGAGCTGAGTACTTCGGGGTGTCACCCAACACTGCACTGAGCACCTTGCGCATCATCCCCATTCATAGAAGCTGAAGACTCTTCATAAACGGAAGAGCTGGGATTTGAATCACAATCGATCTGATTCTACTGCGTAGACTCTTACAGTTATGGATACAGCCTGTGAGTAAGACCGTAGTGCTGAAGAGGCTTTGCACCCTGAGAGAAAACTGGGCTGGAGACGCTAGACAAGAGCGCGTGGACTTACAGAGAAAGCAGAGGGATCCAAGTACTCTGTCTTTTAAGGAAAGGCATCTGCCTTCTTAGGTCCTGCCAGAAGGGGGCCGGGGCCAGTTTGGAAGGCAGTCTTCCACTTTTTTGTCCTGCAACAACTCTCTCTCTCCTGGGGGGGGCCTCTTGAGTATTATTCCTTCTTTAGGCCTCCTGGATGACCCCACCCCCTCTTCGCCTGTTTTCACTCTTCTCTCTCAGAACCTGAGAAAGATCCTTGTCATTGCCCAAAGCACCAGGAGTTCCGTTTCTGAGGAGGGAGTGTTCTGGTAGCAATGCGTAGGATGGTGCCGAAGGGACTCGTTACAGTGAGGTACAGGAGACGAAACCCTGGACGCCTGGGGTCAGAACAAGGGTACATGATCTCATTAGCTCCCAACCACAAACCTCAGAGGGAGGTTATTTTCGAGGTGAGGAAACAGAGCTCTGAGAAGGTGTGACCTGAGGGGGAAGGGGAATCTCAGAGCCTTGTGCTGTTGTGAGACACCGTTCAATCTCTTTAGTCTCCACCATAATTTTGGGTGGTTGGGGCCCAGTTGGAGATGGGGCTGGGGCTTCCAAACTTATTACCCCCAGCCCTATGCCCAGCCCCAAGTCCTCCCCATCTCGTACTATTTATGGCAAACCCCCCACCAAGAGAATGAGGGGAAAACATGTTGGCCATCTTTAGCCAGAGAAGTAACGTAGCAGGAATCTTTTCAGAAACCCAGGTCTGAGGGTTTTCCAGCTGCCTGTGTAGTCGGGACTCAAGGAGTGTGTCCGAATACAACTGCCTGCAGAATCTGAGGAAGAGGAGGCATCAGGGCACCTCAGAGAGGGGCTCTTCGTCTGTTCCCAGCACCTCAGGGCTCCCACTTGACCCCAGAAGTCAGTGCCATTTCCCTAAACTGTTGCCTTGGCTAAGAAAGAAACTTGGGAAGCTATTTCCTACTGAGGTGTTCAGTTCATTTTTTGTTTTTTAAGATTTTATTTTTTTAAGTAATTTCTACACCCGGGGTGGGGCTTGAACTCACAACCCTTGAGGTCAAAAGTCGCATGCTCTACCAACTGTCAGAGGTGTTTTGAATACAGGGCCCTCCAAGATATTCCCATACATAGTTATTGAAGATCTCAGACATTCTTGGAAACACACAAAGAAGGGGTGCCTGGGTAGCTCAGGTGGTTAAGCATCTGACTTCAGCTCACGTCATGATCTCACAGTTCATGAGTTCAAGCCCTGCTTTGGGCCCTGTGCCGACAGCTCAGAGCCTGGAGCCTGCTTCAGATTCTGTGTCTCCGTCTTTCTCTCTGCCCCTTCCCGACTCAGTCTCTGTCTCTCTCTGTCTCTTAAAAATGAATAAACGTTTTTAAAAATTAAAAAATAAAGAAAATACTCAAAGAAGTGACTGTTGGCAGTGAGCCAGGCCCGTGCCACTGGGCCCAACCACAAAATAGGTGTGATACTAATAATGATAAAAGAGGCACTGGATAGTCACAGTGTGTCAAGCAGTGTGCTTGATTTTGTATGTATTATCTCATTTAAGTATCATGTCAATGTTATTATTCCCTTTTCTGATGAGAAACTGAGGCCCAGTGACATTAAATCTCTCACATATGTGTCATTTCTGCCAAGTGGCAGAGCTGGGACTCATACCCAAGTCTGCGTAACTCCAAGCACTAACTATTTTTTTAAATAGTTTATTGTCGAATTGGTTTCCATATAACACCCAGTGCTTCTCCCCACAAGTGCCCCCCACCATGACCATCACCCCTTCCCTCCCTCCCCCTCCCCCTTCAGTCCACGGTTCATTTTCAGTATTAAATAGTCTCTCATGATTTCTGTCCCTCACTCTCCCCAGCTCTCTTTCCCTCTTCCCCTCCCCATGGTCCTCTGTTAGGTTTCTCTTGTTAGACCTATGAGTCACAGCACTAACTTTTAATCACTTTGAATGTGGTGATGGTCAATTTAAGGAGAAGCAATGGAGGCGGAGGTGGCCCCTTTATGACGAGGATTCTTTGGGGTACCCTCGGGGCAAGTGGGGCAAGCTAAGGAGGGGGTATAAGCTGTAGTCTCAGAGCTTGGTGTTGGGGGAAAGTCTGTATTTTTCATGACTTTGTCTTGTGTCTATTTTACTGGAATTTAATCATTTCAATTATCCTGGGTGTGGGGTTCGAGGTCTGTGCCACTACCCTCTGGCATCTTCTTCTGTTTCCCTTTCTGGGGTACTCTCTGTCATCTTTTTGAGCTGGTTTTTTCTCAGGATGGTCACTATGCACTTTAGTGGCAGGTGGATGGAATGGCCCGTGGGCAGAGACACCTACACCCTTCTTGACTGGCTCGTTTCTCAGCCTTAGGCTCTGGTTGTCCTGAGCCTCACTGCTACACTTTGGATCCCAGGGTACCAGGACTGAGGGATTGGGATGTAGGAAATATGTTTTCTTGACCCATTGCCTCAAGGTTTCAGTTAATTTCCATTGCTCAGTCCTGGCAAATGGCACTTCTCAAAATATGTTTAATGAACTATTAAACAAAACCCGCGTCTTCCTAGCTGACATGGGAGAGAGCTCACATCAGCTTTCCCTCTGCTTGGGTATTACCAGAAATATCTGCTCGTCAGGCAACAATCAGTCCACTGGTGCTTCGTGAGCTCCTACCCTTGGCCCAGGCCTGCCCTGAGCACTCTGGAGAAACTGTGTCAACATCAGTTAAGTCCTTAGCGGAGCTAACAATCTAGTAGAGAAAATGAGGCTAGATGAAAAAGATATACCAAATGCTAAAAGTTTTCAGTGCGCCAAAGGTATTTTTTTTAATGGCAGCTCCCTTGAATCTTAACCACCTTTTAAACAAATGACAGAATAGCTTTACAGAGGTAGGGGGTTGGGGACCCATACTCATATGTGTGTGTTGGGGGGGTGGGACTCAGGGGAAGGATAGGAGGAATATTTGGGAAATACAAGATATTCAGTGATATGAGAAAGACATAGAGAAGTAGAATGGGGGGTCGTGTATATGTTGGTGTGAGATGGGATATGAAATCAACAGTTTGGTTTTGGGCATGTTGGATTTGAGATGCCCATTCAAATGTAGAGGGTGAGAGGCAAGATGGGGGGGTCCGAGGAGGGAGGTGAAGATTTGTGGGTCATCCACATACAGAGGGTACTTATAGCCATGACACACAGTCCCTGGAGGAGATAATTAATAGGGCAAGAAGACCAAGGACTGAGCAAGTCCCATCATGTCCATAGCCTCAGGTTTTTGGTACCAAAAGGCAAAGATAAAAACCAGAAACTCAAATCACTAGGTATTATTATTACTATCACCATTACCATTAGCAGTGGTGCTGCTATTGTTTTGTACAGCTGTTGTTTGCCTACTTGTAAGGAGATGATGCCAAATAGGCACAGTCTCTGTCATCTGGCTTTCACCTTGTAGCTTATGTTCTGATGGAGCTGCTCCCTAAGGGTCCTCCTGGATGAGTGCAGTTGGGTGTGTGCCTGCTAGCTGATTTCTGAGGAGAAGCCCAGAACAGAGGGCGACGGAATAATGGTAGTGTCATAAAGTCCAGTGGTGGCACTGAGTGGTAGGGGGTGGGACAAAAGGGGGTGGGACAAAAGACATGCTTGTAAGCCACTGACAAGTGATGATGCCAAAAAATTTCTTGATAATTAAAAAAACAAAAGTATGATTCCAATTATGCCCAATTATACCTGCGATGCATAATTTTTGGTTATTGCAACGGTTTTGAAATTGTGGAGATGTGGGTGCCCCAGTGGACCTGAGCAGAGGGTCCATCAAGACAGAGAGAGAAAGAGAGAGACAGAGCATTAGCAGGGGAGGGGCAGAGAGAAAAGGAGACACAGAATCCAAAGTAGGCTTCAGGCTCTGAGCTGTCAGTATTGAGCCCTTGTGGAGCTTTAACCCATGAACCACGAGATCATGATCTGAGCCAAAGTTGGATGCTTAACCAACCGAGCCACCCAGGTAGCCCTAGACTGGTATCTTCTATACATAGCTCTTACTCCTGCCCCCGCCCACCTCTGAATGGTGCCAAGACTTCAGTGCTCTTTGTTCCCTTTTCTCGTCTGATTAAGCTTTTCATCTCTCAACTACTGCTCATCTGGACTTTAATGGTCAGAAACCACCTCAGCTCAGGGCCCCAAGGAGATGTTCTGTTCCTCCAACCCCAAGGGCTGGCTTCCAGGCTGTTTCTGGAACAGTGACTGCAGGCTTAACAAGATGACATACCACTGAACTACTGGGTCCATAACCCACCTCCCATCCAGTCTAGAGCTACATGAACCACCCAGCATTATCTCCCCTCTTTGAGCACAGGCATCCAATTTGAGCACCCCACCACCACCTCAGGCCCTGACTAGGGGATGCATTTCTCTTGGGGGTCCTGTTCTTGACTTTAGACAATCCTTCCTTCTGCAGTATTATCATGTAACTCCTTCCTCTGCATCTTCCCCCAGGTTGAAGTGCTTAACACAGTCTCTCCTTCCAGCTCCTAGATCCTTCCTCCTTCATTCCTCCAAGCAGCTTCAGCATCCCAGCCTTGGAATAGCAGCCTTCCTTTACGTGAAGGGGCAGAGGCAAAGCTTTCTTCTCCAATCCAGTGTTCATAAGACTCCATTTCCATAGACTGAACTCAATAAATTGTTCCATACTGAGAAAAGAGTAGGCAGCAGGTGAAGCCTGTTATGAAGGTCATAACAACACAGCAAAGAGGGAATGCAGAAGGGAATGATAGTAGTAACAGTCTGAACATGTGGGACTCTGTCACTAGTTCAATGTGGAATGGGAGAGGAAGAAGAGTCCAAGTTAAGACTATGCTCATATCATGGTTCTCAGCCGTTCTGAGTCAGGGGAGGACTCCTGGAAGAAGGAACATTTGTACCAACACCTGAAGTTGTGTAGGCACTTTCCTAGGAAGGAAGAGAGGGAGAAAGCATGTGCAAGACAGAATAAAACTTCTGCCAGGAACTGGGGAAGGTTCTCCATTGTGCAAGCCTAGGGAGCAGGTTGAGCAGGGGTGTCTACAGAGGCTCAAGCAGGAGAGAGAGCACCACCCTGCTCTGGAGGCTTCCCAGGACCCCTCAGTCTTCCCCACAATGATCTAGGGGCCCCACCATCTTTCTTCTCTCCCCAGACTGCCACTATCCATTGCATCTTTTAGAGATTTTCTCCATTGATCCCTGGCCATGAAATAGGCCCCCAAGCTTCCTCCATATATTTCAGTTTTGCTGTTTTACTGTTAATCACTTCAAATACAGGAATATTGCAAGAGTTTTAAAAAATCTTACCATATTTTTATAATCCCTGGTCTTTGAAAACCTGCTACCTTCTTTCCACAGTTGGCCATTACAGACAGCATCATGTAATTTCTGTCCTTGACGGAATGTATTAAATAAGCAAACACCCCCAACAAGCAAAACAAGTTCATTTTAACCACTCTAACTGGTGTGAGGTGGTATCTCAGTGTGGTTTTGATTTGTATTTCCCAGATGATGATCGATGTTGAGCATCTTTTCATGTGTCTGTTGGCCATCTGAATGTCTTCTTTGGAAAAATGTCTATTCATGTCTTCTGCCCATTTCTTCACTGGATTATTTGTTTTTCAGGTATTGAGTTTGGTAAGTCCTTTATAGATTTTGGATACTAACCTTTTATCCAATATGTCATTTGCATATATCTTCTCCCATTCTCTCAGTTGCCTTTTAGTTTTGTTGATTGTTTGCTGTGCAGAAGCTTTTTATCTGGATGAGGTCTCAATAGTTCATTTTTGCTTTTATTTCCCTTGCTTTCAGAGACATGTTGAGTAAGAACTTGCTGCGGCTGAGGTCAAAGAGGTTGTTGCCTGTTTTCTCCTCTAGGGTTTTGATGGTTTCATGTCTCACATTTTGGTCTTTCATCCGTTTCGAGTTTATTTTTGTGTGTGGTGTAAGAAAGTGGTTCAGATTCATTCTTCTGCATGTTGTTGTCCAGTTCTCTGAGCATCATTTGCTAAAGATACCGTCATTTTTCCATTGGATACTCTCTCCTGCTTCATCAAAAATTAGATGGCCATACATTTGTGGGTCCAATTCAGGGTTCTTTATTCCATAGGTCTAGTATCTATACCATACTGTCTTGATGATGACAGATTTGTAATACAGTCTAAAGTCTGGGATTGTGATGCCTCCTTCTTTGGTTTTCTTTTTCAACATTACTTTGGCTCTTCAGGTCTTTTGTGATTCCATACAAATTTTAGGATTGTTTGTTGTCGTTCTGAGAAGAATGCTGGAATAATGCTGCATGTTAAATTATTTCTTGCTCAGGATTTTTTTAGGCTTCTTGAATCTCTGAGCTGATGTTTTCTATTGTTACTGAAAGGTTCTCAGCCCTAAAATTCAAATAATGGAATACAACATTGAAAAAATGTAAAGCTTTATAGAAAAACGTGAATAATTCTTAGGGTGCCTACCCTTTAATTCTATTTATATCAGTATTCAAAAACAAGCAAAAATACAGTGTGGTAAAACTATAAAACAAAAAAAATGGTTAAATTCCATAAGAGAAAGGATAATGTTTCCCCCTATGAAGAAAAGGAGAATGTAGTTAGGAAAGAGCACTATGTGTGGGGAACATTCTGTGGTTTTGGTAATATTCAATTTCATGACCTCTTTCACTGTCACATAGTTTACTTTTCAATGATTAAAACATGCACTTATGTTTTCTACCTTTCTTGGTATGTTTATCATTGTTCATCAATATAAAAACTCCACACCCACATATACACACTCATACAGAGGAAATAACGGGGGAAATCTGCTTTGGTCAACTGGTGGGGGACAGTCTCTGAGCACAGAGATTATTTTTATAATATGAAGGGATTCATTTAAATAGCATGTCATAAACTCAGCCATACAGAGGGCTACGTGCCACCATGGAGGTGTCTGCAGTTTGCAAAGAGGTCTTGGAGCATGGCCTTTGTGTTCTGGTGAACGTACCATGGACATAGAAAAGGATTCTTTAATTTCTCCTTAAGTCCTTTGAATGAGTTCACCTGGTGAGAGTTAGATTGATACAGCATATTGAAAGTATAGGAGATTTTATCTAAGCTGTAGCAGTAACAGGGACAATGGATAAACTATTGGTTACTTCTGCTCCCATGAAACCTAGACTTACTTCCCTAGTCATGTCGCTGTCCATGGTCTTTTCTCTAGCCCTTAGCATTATAAGAGGGAACTCTCTTAGGAGCTGTGGACACACTGAACAATTCTGAGATTCCCAGGATATCCTTGGGGATGGCAAATCTCATGATAGAAAAAAAAATACACATGTGAAGTCTCCCCAAAGACATTCCTTTTATGTTCTTTCTTGGACCTGCTCAGATTGTCTGAAAATTTCCTGTTCCCATAGCCCTCAATAGGGTAGAAGTTCTCTGATTTCATCCAGTCTCAGTCACCCAAGGCTGTACTGACCACTGGCCTGAGGGAAAAGAGACAGACTGTCCTGGTCTGACCATTCTTCAAACTGTAATTTAGAAGAAACTGTTCTTTCCCTGCTAGATCATCAGCACAACCCTTGTGGGTCCTGGAGAAGCCCCAGGAGCTTAAGGCTCCAGGCGCTTAAATAGAACAATAATTGGAGTTCTTCATTTCGTTGACCTTCCTCATATGTTGGATCTGCCTAAGCGAAGGTCTCATTCCTCAAACCCTGGTGGTGGTCACCTCCAGCCCCGTTAACCTAGTAAAAAATGTTATGTGAAAATATCACAACTACTAATTATTTTCTGGACATTTTGCTGTATTCCCTGTGTGGTAGTAGAGATATAGTAGTCTGTTTCTTTTTAAAATAATGATAACTGATTGGAAAGTGAATTTCTATTAAAAAAAACATTTTTTCTTACTGTTTTATATGACAACATTGGAAATGCAAACCAAAAATGCTAGCACGTAACTGAAACATCTCCTAGTCATACACATAGAGACATAGTTGGGTGCCTCTTTAGCCACTCTCAGAGTTGAGTATCTGAGCTCCTCTTCTGGACTAACAATTGTACTCCCAGAACTCCGTGGTGGTGAGAAGATTATCATGAGCAAAGGGGTTGTGACAGACTTAAATAAATGTCAGAGCAACAGGCAAAAGGGATCGATTCCTGAATACTTTTAAGTCATAGATGTGAAATGTACGACATAAAATGAATTAGGTGGGGCCCTAAGAAAATAGCAGAGTTAGGGGCACAGAGAAAAGGAAAGAGGGGTCCCTGTAAGAAAATCAGATATTGTGAGAAACTAAGACTGGAAGTATGAACTTAAGGGGACTTGAAGAGAAAAGTATGTCCATGAAATAGGGTTCACATGTACGGTAGGAATCCAGCTTAGTGATCCAAGATCGCTCAGGCTGGGAGAGGGAAATGCTGCTTTAGGAAAAGTGGTGTAATCATAGCACAGAAGTGTAATCATGGAAAGAGACAGTTTCTGATGAGACAAAGGAGGAGAACATTCTCTCCCTCCTTGTGGGCTGCCATTAGCCAAAAAATGAGATATGGAATTCTTAGGCGGTAAAAAAAGAAGATCTCAAAAGGTCAGAGAAAGGAACGTGAAGATGGAAGAGAAGATACTAAATTCCAGGGCAATGAGAGGAGGGAAAGGGAAACATCTGTTCATAAACATGCAGAACACAAAAATCAGTGATGGTGTTTGTATGTGTGAGTACGTGTGTACAAAAGCTTTGCCAGGATCCCGTGTATCCTGGGTAAGCAGTTAACTTCCTCCTTCCTCCCTGTAGGAGGATGCCATTCTCTCTTTTGGTATGTAATAATAGCCTCCAATATATCGTAGAGAAAATCTCCTCCACACATCACTCTCATAGTCCCCTATCTTTTGAGCCAATATCTGGTTAGACCAAGATCCCTCTTTGCTGCCGTGGCCCTAAATTGTGTCCCATTGCAATCTGCTTCCTTGTAGTTGCTGTTTCTCTGCCATATTGCTCTGCCCTAACCACAAGCACAGACATTTCCCCCAATTCCTTGCGATGACAGCAGAGAGGAGGCTGCAACTTCCATTACTACCTGTTAAAAGTACAGGAATCGCTGAAAGAAACGACCAGAAGGCTTAGAACGAGATACCAGGTATGACTGTTCTTAGAATCCACCAGCTCAATCCCCTCCATGGGAATTGTACCTTCAGCCACCTCTCTGAGTAGTTGGCTTGAAATAAGTCAGGTCAGCTGTCCCCTCTTCTACCCAGTTCTCCAAAAAGAGAAACCGCAGAGTCACTGGTTTCCCTAGGAGAAGAGTATGCCTTTCAAGGACTTCCACAGTGTCCCACACCTGACCCTTCCTAGGGAAACCCAAACTGGCAGAGGTATAAATAGACACCTGGCAGCTTCTTGCCCTAACTTTCTCCTTTCTTTCCAAAATGAACAAGCCCCTGTTGCTGGGACTCCCCATCCTGCTCTGCTACATTAGAGGTGAGTCCCTAGGGCTGACAGTTGGTGAGCTGTGTCCAGGATACTGGAATGGGTCAGGGCTCCTGTGACAAAAGTCCTCTTCTGGGAACCATATGACCATTATTTTTTAAAAAATTTTTAATGTTTATTTTATTTTTAAGAGACAGAAAGGCAGAGCATGAGCAGGGGAGGGACAGAGAGAAAAGGAGACACAGAATCCAAAGCAGGCTTCAGGCTCTGTCAGCACAGAGCCCAGCACAGGGCTCCGACTCATGAACCGTGAGATCATGAGTTAAGCTGAAGTCGGAGTCTCAACTGACTGAAGCACCCTCATGCCCCTCATATTACTATTCTAATACCATGCCTTCCACTCACAGTGCACCACATCCCTGGGACACTTTCCCTTATAGCAGGAAATAAGTGTATTAAGAAGATTTTCATAGAAGCTGTGAGGCGGCATTTGTAACAATGAGGTCTGCAGAGTATGTGTTTTTTCCCCCAACAGTCCTGTCTGGGTCACTGGCAGAGAGTGAACATCCCTGTGAGTATAAATGGATCGTGGTGTGGGTGGGGGGAGAAGGGAGGAGGGCAGAGATGAGCCAGGTAGTGTGGGCATTGGGTGTTGAGAGGAACCCAGAGATAGCCCTTGAATTTCAACACTCAGCAACCTCTTACAGCAGGATGGGCTGGGGTGGGAGCTGATTTGAAGTTTGACAAAATAACATGAACAGCAGCTGACAAGGCTGAGAGTGACTGTAATGAAAGGCAAGCAAAAGGAAAGGAGAGAGTGGGATACTGACTTCACAGCCACTAACTAGTTGGCCAAACCAAAGTGAAGCAGCCTCACGAATTTCAAAAGCTTTTCCCCATTGTCAGCTTCCAGGCACACAGAGATAAGAAAGCCACATGGGTCAATTAAGAAGGGAATGAGGGGAAGAGGTACATCTATCTCTCTTCTGGTCTGTGCTACACCCTAAAGTGATGGGTAGGGTATCTGAAGGGGAATTGAAAGGAGAGAAGAGGTGCAGAGATGCCAGGAGGCATGGGCCGAGGCTTTGGAGGGACAGAAAGAGCCTGCAGTGGTCCCAGGTGAAAAGCACAGGATGGACCCCATGTGTCCATGCATCCCAGGGGCTCTGTGCAGGGCTAAAGCTCAAAGTTGCAGATTGATTTTGTTTCTCTTTGCCAATACAGATCAGGAAGTATTTGTTGATGAAGATCATTATCCTGGTGAGTCTGGAGAGGGCCTGATTATTTCCGTCTTGATTTAGTTCTTTTCCTTATCCCTCCACTTTTCTTTCTTCTCCCGTTTTTCCAGCCTAAACCCCTGAGACCATTAACTACAGTCCCTTTCCTGGCTTAGCCTCTCTCAATAGAGGCAGATGGCCACATTTAATGGGTCTCTGTAAAGATTTCTGGGCTTCAAGCAGACTTCAGACCTGAAAGGGGAGATGGGTTTTCTCATGGCAGTGTGAGATTGCTTCTCGCTTCTATTTCTTGACTGAACAACCCATCTTACAGGAATCGTTCAGTGTAGGATGTGCCACCTCAAGTTTCCAGGAGAGAAGTGCTCCAGAGGCAGAGGAATATGCACTATAACAAGAGAAGAGTCTTGCACAACTGGGAGGATTTTCAAGCGTAAGTTGTGGGATGAGGTGGGGAAAGCTGACTGGGACATATGAGCTGTAGGAAAAAGCAGGGACCGTATTTTGCCACAGGCAGCCTCAGCCCTGGGATGATTGCTCTCTCTACCTTAACATAGGCCATAATGACAAATAGATGGAGGTGGTCACCACGGGGTGGAAATCAGTAGCTATGAAACCAGTATTTTGAGCAGCTTGCAGAAAGCAGGAAGACTGCATGGAGTGGAGAGGGGAGGCACAATATGGCCAGTGGAGAATAGGTGGTTGTTGGAGTGTGGAGGGCAGTTCCTTGTCTGTCCCTACCTGGACTTCCATGGGGAATGGTCAGTGCCAGCAACAGTTACTATCTAAAGGGCCCTCTCTATTTTCCAACCCTTCATGCCAAGTGATCTGTTGGCATTTATCACCCTTACTTAAACCAGTGTTAAGATTCTCCACTGAAATATCCAGCTTTGGAAATTCCCTCAGATGCTGCTGTCATGACCTCCCCACCCCCAAGAAATTTTTCAAACTTCTCTGCCATTGTTTTTCTTCTGGGAAGCCCTCAACTTATAGCATCTTGCAGTTCTTCACATTTGAAAACTAGAGACTTGACCTACACACAAAGGTGTTCTTATATGATGGTATGTGTTGGAAAGAAGTTTCTTTGCAGAAGCCTCTTTGCTAATCTGTTTCTTCGGTCTGCAGGTGATGGTACTCCATGGTTAACCTTCATGGGTTGCCTGAAGAGCTGTGCTAATGTGGACAAAATAAAATGGAGTGTCTACTTGGTGGACTTCAGGTGCTGCCGGGGCTATGACTTCTGCAATGAATTCCTATAGAGATTGCTTGTCTTTCTGGCCCCAATCTCTGAATGATATTGTTGCCTCAACCTCTTTACAATGGTTTCCTAAAAAGCCACATTTCAGATTGCAAACACATGGTTCTGCCTTCTGCATGTGTAAGGAAAATTCCTCTCCTATTCCAGGTTTTCTCTCTTGGTCCCTGGTGGCAGGTGGGATTTGGGGGAGATGGGGAGGACAAACACCTTGGGAGTAAGACAAATGCCTCCTGCAGGTTCTTACAAAGCCTAGTGCTTCTACCATGTAGCCTATGTTGTTTCAGAAAAGGAAGACAAGAATAGGTCAGTTCTTTTCCTGGCTTTTCCCCTTCTTTCTGTGGCAGAATCTCTTCTTTTCTCTTCTTCTCTTTCTTCTTCTTAAATGTTTATATCTCTTGGTATTATCCTTTCTATCTTACTCCCACTAAAGCATATAACCCATCACAGGGAGGGAAGTAGCAAAATGAAGAGATAGCCTGAGTATTCTTTAATTTTGTTCATGAATGCTATTCCCAGAGTGAGGAGAAGGGAATTTGCATGAGAATCTTGGAGAATGATTTTCTGCCTTTCAGAATGAGACTCTTTTCAGGGTTCCAGGTTGGAGAAGAAGTGGAGGCGTACATGGGGTATAAAGACAGTAACTTGTACTCTGCTTCCCTGGTATACTCAGAAGAAAGCATCCTTAGATACGGAAGAGCTGTGGGGTACTTTCAAGGAAATGAAACCCGAAGTAGCCACACAAATATTACCATGTGTTTAGCGTTGCGTGAAAGAAGCTGAAATTTGTGGGATCCAAGCCATGTGAGTCTAGCCCCTGGACATCTCAACAGCAAACTCTGTACAGAGCTGTCCCCATGACCAGATGCCTCTCCCCTTCCTCCCCTGCACACACACACTCAGGCTTTCCATTCTCCAGTTCTAGTACCTGGGAAAAATAAGAGTGAGAATGACCATGCTCACAGGTTTGAGACTAATTTCTAGCAAACTGGTAGGATGAGGCCTATTTATTTGATCATATAAATATAAACCCACTTTTCCTATTTTGTTCAACTGATTATAATTTGTTACTCTCACGCATATTTTAATGTTTAGATTTGGCCAGCAAGAG
Organism: Suricata suricatta; assembly: GCF_006229205.1. Taxonomy (NCBI): domain Eukaryota; kingdom Metazoa; phylum Chordata; class Mammalia; order Carnivora; family Herpestidae; genus Suricata; species Suricata suricatta. The sequence continues at coordinate 88,442,338 of NC_043710.1, read as the reverse complement.
TCCTTTCAATAGTCTTCATCATTCTCTGAACATGTCCTTATTTTTGCCACAGCTAAATGTTCCAAGCTCATTTTGAACTTTCCCTTTGGGAAGCCCTGTTTCTTTTCAGTGGTAAAAGGTATTTAGAAACCAAAATCTGGAGCTAGGTATGCACATTGCTATTGGAGTGCCACTGTTTTTAGGTCTTCTCCATCATCAAAGGTGGAGAATACATGTGTGACTGTGCATGTACACACCCACACACAAGCACACATGCTTCCATCTAGAATTTATTCTTGTTTTTTTCTCCTTCCATATTTGTAAGTTCCTTCTACAATATTGAGAAGCTGGGCTCAAATGATCCTCAATACATTTCTTATTTTATTGTTCCCCTCTGCACAAAACAAAACTCCCATTGTCACCACCTGCCCCCCTGGGGCTTCATCCCAGCAGTGTTATCCCCATGTGCAGATACCCCCCTCTCAACTTTCAGGTGCCAAATCCTTTCTTGGGTCACCATACACCCCATTTAAGCCTCAATGTTCCTTACCAGCCTGTCACTAGTATCTACCACATAAGTTGCCCTCCTCACAAGTCTAGACTCTAATAACCAATACTGGTCCATGCGACATCCTGCTCAATCCACTCAGTCACCAACTACCCATCTTTACCCACATCTACCACCACATCACTCTGCAGGGCTACCCTTCTCACCATAGTAGACTCTGACATTTTGCACCAAAGTGCATGGATGTTGTCCTCACCCACTTGGGTTTCAAATATCCTATGTGGGGTCTATACCCACTACCCTCCTTCATGAAGACCTACCTTGCCCAGCCCAAATGCTTTTAGACTGAATTCTTAAAAAAGGAAACTGAACATGAAAAAAAAAATTTCTGTGCTGTTTTTTCCTTTTTTTAAATGTTTATTTATTTTAAGAGAGAGAGAGAAAGAGAGAGAGAGAGAGAGACATGTGTTCATGCATGCAGGGGATGGGCAGAGAGAGAATCCCAAGAGGGTTCCATGCTGTCAGTGCAGAGCCCAAAGTGTGAGATCATGACCTGAGCTGAAATCAAGAGTCAGATGTTTAGCTGATTGAGCCACCCAGGCACCCCTATGCTGCTTTTTCATAGTTTCTAGCATTTCCCTCATATCTTTTAGTTCGCTTTGAAATATCACATTGAGTTTCTTTCCATTTTGAAGCCATATTTTTCTGGTATCCTTTGTTTTCTGTAAATGTGGTATTTAGTGCATCTGTCTCACATCATTATTATATGGGGGGTTTATTTGCAGTTCTTTTTTTGTCATACATGTTTAAATTAAATGTTTTTCCCCCAGTACTTAAAGAGATTCCTCTGTTGGGGATGGAAGGAGACCAGGAAAGCTTCCCTAGCTTCATCTCTTGAAGGCATTGAAAGGGCAGTAGTTAAAAATTCTCATTTCTATACAGCAACCTCTAAAGAGATTTACAAGATTTGCTACCTGTCATCTCCTCTCCCATCAGGATTTGAACTTTCTCTTACAACTTAATCTTTATTCCTGCTCTATTCCATTTCTACTGACTCATCCTTTCTTCCTCAGAATGGAACTTTATTTTTGTGGAAGGAATTTTAGCAGCATATTCCTATATTTCTGAGATCTCTGAGGGCTTTGGCCACCCTAGTAATTCCTGGGTTTTTTTTTTATGACACTTTCCTTTTGCTGTACTAGCTATTCTGCCTTGTTGATTAGAGGATTTCTGGAGATTCATAAACTATGTTTCTGTTTCTAACTTGTCCCAACTGAAAGACCACGGTTCTACCTTGATAGTCAAAGCAAAGATTTAGCTCAAACCAAGAAATTTAAGGCAGACAACTTCAGTCTCCAGACTCACAGCCTTTTCCCAGTTGTGACTCACAATGGGGCTATTTCCCCTGCCTGAGGGCCAGTGGGCAGGTTTCCCTGCCCTGATGAATCTGCAATAGAACCACAATTAATATGCATCCAAACTGCTGAAAGAGTACAAATAATTTTTGTGTTTCTAGCTTTACTTTGTCACTGGTAACAGCACCTTCGAGTATAAATCAGGCGATCCATACACACGTGTTGAATACTCACAGGGCATACTTTGAAATATTCAGCAGTTGTTTTAGAATTCTTTCCACAAGAATCGGGCACCCTCCTACAATATTGGTGGGAATGTAAACTGGTACAACTGCTCTGGAAAACAGTGAGGAGGTTCCTCCAAAAACTATCAGTGGAACTCCCTTATGACCCAGCAATAGCCCTGCTAGGGATTTACCCAAGGGATACAGAAGTGCTGATGCATAGGGGCACACATACCACAATGTTCATAGCAGCACTGTCAACAATAGTCAAATCATGTAAAGAGGCTAAATGTCCATCAACTGATGAATGGGTCAAGAAGATGTAGTTTATATATATAATGGAATACTACACGGCAATGAGAAACAATGAAATCTGGCCATTTGTAGCAAAATG
>NC_043710.1:88434812-88439778 GCF_006229205.1 Suricata suricatta | reverse complement strand
GGGGGGGGGGAGAGTCAGGAATAGGGAGTGAGGCAAATCATGAGAGACCCTTGAACACTGACAACAAACTGAGAGCTGAAGAGGGAGAGGGGAAGGGGTAGGGGGGTGATGGTCATGGAGGAGGGCACTTTTGGGGAAGAGCACTGGGTATTATATGGAAACCAACTTGGTAATAAACTATTATTAAAAAAAGAACTCTTTCCACAAAAAAAATGAGATCAAATAATAAGCCAAGATCATGTAATATCTCTATATACAGTCTACTGACAGTCTGGAGATAGCCTCCTGATATTTCAGTCCAGCCATGACTTGTACATAATTTTTGAGCAGCACAAAAGTTTTAAGATGTGGCTTTCTGACAATTTGTGGATAATGAACACATTTCTAATGGAGTTCTATGATTTTTACACATATTTATACAAAAGAAACCCTGGCTTCCTAATACTAATAATTCTTCAGATTTTTAGTTACATACAGTTGGTTTGTCTTCCTTTGACGGATTTTTCCAGTCTAAGTTTACCACCCAAGGAAGAAATCTTCAGCCTGAAAAAGTGTTCTGGACCTGAATCTAGAACTGGGGTGTGTATTCAGGGTCATTGTTTCTTCTACTTCCTATGTTTCTCCCCCAAAAATGTGAGATCAGAGATGTACTCCAATTGGACAAAAAAATTAGGAGGTGATGGTGTGATGTAAATGGGACAACATAGGAGTCAGAATCTCATGAAAATTCAAAATGGGAAATATAATAAGACAGGCACAGAAAGATTGGTCCTAGAGAGCTAGTGTGGGTATGATGAAGCTCTAAGGACTGTCAGACTGGTTTATGAAGCTTCACTTCAAACTTAGCTCCAAATGTGTGCTGTCTGCATCACTCAGACTCTATCTGCTCCTTTTCATGCTTACGGAATAGCTTCTTCACTCTACATTGTTTCTCTCCTCTAATTTGAAGTTTGACTTGCTTGGGACCATTCTGGGCATGAATCACACATCACAGTAATTTCCCTGGTGAAGCACTTCATGGTTGGAACCTACTGCCAGCATCTCCATTCTATCCATGTGGACTAAGTAATCAATCCTGAAAGAAAAGATCTAGCATATTTTCTACTTCTCAATATACTAAAGTATAATACTCATGCTAACATGATACAATTTGGAAGAAATCCAAGCATACATATATTGCAAATATTTCCAAATTAATGTGAATGTGGGGCACCTCGTGGCTCAGTCAGTTGAGTGTCTGGCTTTGGCTCAGGTCATGATCTCGCGGCTCATAGGTTCAAGCCCTGCGTCAGGCTCTGTGCTGACAGCTAGCTCAGAGCCTGGAGCCTGTCTTCAGATTCTGTATCTCCCTCTCTCTCTGATCCTCCCCTGCTCACGCTCTCTCTCTCTCTCTCCCTCTCTCTCTCTATCAAAAATAAATAAACAAAAACAAAACCCCCCAAAAAAACCCAAAATTAATTTGTATGTTAAAATATTTTATTATATTTATGCAAATCAATGTGGTAGAAAGCAATAAGCAATTATAAGCCTGGGTCAGGAGGGATACTACTAAAATTGAAATAATATTATATATGTATGCATACTTAAACAGCCATATATTAAATATAATAGTGTCTGTAGATTCTAACATAGGAATGAAAACATCGTAAAAAGAAAAGTTTAACCAAAAGTGAGTGAATAATACTTTAGGGAGTCATTTTTGTCATTTCATAGGACATTACTGGACACTTCACTACTATTTCAGTGAAGTCTGAAACTCTACTCTTCCTTTGACATAATTTGTTGCGGGAATGTGTCAATAGATTAAAAATACTCAGCTTTTTACCAATGATGTCTTTGAATATTTAAATATTCAAAGTTTTTCAGACTCCTCATATGCCAGGAAACAGAGTAGTTGGCCAATAGTAGGTCAAGTGCTCATCCTGATGTTCTTGGCTTTGGCCATGAAAGCAAGAGAAGATCTTTAGACACATGGTAACTTTGGTCTGTGTGTTCAGGAGGAGATGTGGTTCGTATGGTTTCTCCCATATAGTCGCAGACACAAACACTCTCTTGTCCAGGTCACAGAAGTTGGAGTTTCCTATCTTCACATTTACTTTCTCAAGCTCCTGCTTAAATCAAGCTTTTCCTGCCCTCCAACAAACCCAAATATTTCTCCTAAAATGTCTTGCAATTTGCCGTCCCTATTTCTATCCAGCCTGCTTTCTCTTGATCTTTGCTCAGAAGCTCTACTAGAAAAATACTTTGTTCCCTTTGCCAGAGATTTTACTCTAGGCTTAGCATCAGAACTTAAGGATAGTTCCAGATTGCCATGTGCTATCAGGTGGTAAAGACAGGGGAACCCAACCAGAAGGCAGAGATGAGTGTTCTTATTTTCCTCTTTTTTAAGAAACATTTATTTACATTTATTTATTTGAGAGAGACAGAGCACAAACAGAGGAGGGGCAGAGAGAGAAAGAGTCACAGAATTTGAAGCAGGCACCAGGCTCTGAGCTAGCAGTCAGCACAGAGCCTGATGCGGGGCTTGAGCCCATGAACCGTGAGACCATGACCTGAGCCGAAGTCAGATGCTCGACCGACTGAGCCACCCAGGTGCCCCTCTTATTTTCCTCTTGATGGAAACACTGACACAGGGTACACAGAGCTTCTATGGGTAGATCTGCTGGACCAGAGAAGAGAGTAGGGTCTGGGTTTGAGATAATGTAAGATGATGTTGCCATTGTGTAGGGGAAGGGCAAAAATTACTGGGAGGATAGTTTAAGATTATGGTGGGTGTTGGGGTCCAGCAGGCCAAAAAACCTCCCGCAGAGCGACCTTTGATGGCCAGGCCTCCGGGACACAGGAGAATCTACATAAGTGACCATGGATGCTATGTCTCCAGGGCGCAAGAGAAAAAATTTGGGATTTTTCTCATTGCTTTGCAATGAAGACATATACCTTTAAGTTTTGAATCAACTTGGGTCAGTTAGTGGCACCTGCTTTCCCTTACTTTATTTCTGTTGCCAGCTCATTGCCTGCTATTGGGGCAAACACAATCCTCTGTTTAAAATTAGCCCCTTGAATGATAAGCATCTTGTCCAGACATAACTGCTAAAGGACCTTGAAAAAAAGAAGATTCTTTGAGAGACAGACTCCCTCATTCCTGTTTTTTTACTTCTGTTCTCACGGCTGTTCTTTCTCTTGTGATAAAAAAAAATGATCCTTCCCAGAGCATGTTTTTACTCTCTCAAGGACCATAAGCTTTGTAATCATTAAAGAGAAAAAAAAATGCGTAAACCCCTATGGCATAAAAGACACTGACTTTCTTAGTAAAGTGTGGCTTTACCACCATTCACATTGTCTGTCTTCTTTCTTTCCTATAGATAGTTCACAGACACCAACCACCTACTCAGGGACAGTTGGGCTGGGAGTACGTGGGCTGGCTCCCCCGTCCTCCGGAGGTGGGATATCATCATGTATAGTGTATTCTTTATCTTCTCCAAAAAGCGCCGACTTTTCCAAATTATCGTTTCCAGTATTACACATATGTTCATTAGTGCAGCAATGTGTTTCTCTCAGTAAGTCATGGAATACTTGGAACATTCCCTCTTCACAAGGATTACACGACAGTTTTGTATAATAATACAGATATCTGCCTAAAGAGAAAAAAGTAAATGTAATCACCTTACTTAATCACACTGTCTACCTAGCAATGATGGCTCTCTAGAACCCCACTGGTTTTCTGTAGACAGGAATGGGCCCCCAAGCATCTCATCTTAGTCTCTCTAGACGGGGCCAGGCAACAGACATCAGCCTCCCACACAGGCTCCACCCCAGGTCGGTGTATGGAGAATTCCATTTTCCCAGCCTCTCCCATGGTCCCAGTTTCCCTCCACACCTTGACTCCTGGGAAGGTGGGCACCACTGTGTCTCTCTCTAACCCTCACTTACCAGTAACTAGATCATTATAGTAATAGTGATCTGTGGTACAACTCCTATTGTATGACAGGAATAAATTAAACTTCCAGCAACGTTTCTTGGGACCACGGCACTTGAATCCATCATAGAAATTACAATCATGGCAAAACCGAAACCCTAAGAAAAGGGAAAAAGGTTTAAAGCAGAGCTCTAGTGAAAGTAATTCTTCAGAAACTGGCCCCACCTGTCAACATTTACACTGGGAGGGACAGTCCTGACAGGAAGGAAGTCGACACCCCCCCCCAACTTCTGCTACTCCCTTAGGTGAGTGACAGCCATAGCCCTAAATATTCAAGCACCCTCCCTGCTTCACCCAAGGCTGGGGGCAGAAAGAAGACTCTAGGGCAGTGAGTGAAAAGACTGGAATATAGTCAGGGAGAGACAACGTGTGAATAGACCAGGAATGTCCTCTCTCATTGTGGCATTATATATCCCAAAACTGCAAACCAACGACACCATACATTTTGATGTTAGGCCACGTCTTTCTGTGAAAAGAAGAACAAAAATTATCCTTGAGCCATTTTACAGGAGCCCAAAAAATCAACTTTAGAAACCACCTCCGTTTCCTCCCCTATATAGTCTCTCACTCCCCATTAATGCCTCCCTGACTGGGCTTTACCTTCATCCATGAAGACCACTGTGAATATGCCCAGCAGAAGCAATGGCAACAGCCCGAGACCCATTACTGACACATTCTCAGTGGGAGGTTCCAGCTTTATTTATTCCCATCACCTGCCCTCAGGCACCCCACTAGATCACAGAATCATAAATTTCAGATTGAGCCACTTGAATCCTCTTTACAATGTTCTGAGGGTACATCCTGTCTGCATTTGCATTCCTCCAGATACTTAGAACTCAGCCCACCCAGACAGCCCATTTCATTTTATTAGATCTAGCATAAGGGACTATTAACGTGGTGTTGAATCTCTCTCCCTAGTACCTCTTCACTTTGCTTGTTAGTCTACACAGAGCATGTGTAACCCCACATCCACAGGACAACCGTTCACAT
>NC_043710.1:88404324-88434712 GCF_006229205.1 Suricata suricatta | reverse complement strand
ACATTCCCTGCTTAGGAGCTTAACTCATCTAACAGAGTTGACAGGGGATGGATCGTGGGGAGGCCAGGAGTAACGACGGACTTCTTCAAGAGGACTCCTCCTACAGCTTTTGTGCATGAGCCTCTTTCCTGTGGCTTTTCTTAGACTGAATCAGCAGGATCTCAGTCTCTAAGGCAGTGAGGCCATTCCTTGAAGCCTGTTCCATCACCCAGCCTACTGCCTCCCAGCCCCTTGTGCTAGTAGGTGCCCACCACATTTCGGAGTGGTAAGTACAGGATTGGAGGTGCAGCAAGACACCCCCAACCAGCAGTTCTCCACCAATTTCCAGGACTGTTGTCACAGTAGATGGGCTTCCCTCTACAGGCTGTTGGGACATTGACAAATCAGGCTGGAGAAGAAGGACTAGAAGTTATACTGTCCCCTAGCTGTAACTTGCACCTCTTCAGCCTACCTAGGAAAACCCATGTGTGATGCCCATGAGAGTGAAAACACCCAATTTAACGTCATTTGAATTTTCTCTGAAAGTGTATCGGGAAGAATGGGGATTGTCCCCCCAAATATGACATGCTAAGAGTGAGCCAGGTTTGGGCTCACCAGGGCTACCAGAACAGAAAGCCCTATGATAGGGCTCAGATAAGAACTAAGAACGTGAAACACTTTGTATTTCTAGCTCTCCATCGTAGCCCAGACCTCTTAGCCAGGGTAAATGTCAGAGACTTCAGGCAGCAGGATCCAGTCTCAAGATGGTCATCTGTCCATAGGGAATAGCAGCTAGAGCCTGCAGGTGCCCCTCTGGCGTGGGAGGAGGAACCACCTGGCCATGAGGGTAGCTGCAGGACTGTCCGGATAAAGGTTAACTGCCACAAAGGCATTGCTTAGGCTTGTGTGTTGAAGTGCAAACTAGAACTTTTTGTTCCAGAATGACTTTGAAGATGGAAACTCAGGTTCAAGGCATACTGATTTTCCTTGATGGGTAAACAGCTCTGATATTGAGCCTGAGCGAGACTGGGACCCACTCTATAATGCTTGAGGGCCACTGTCTGAGGAGACATCCAGAAAATGCATAAAGATCCTAAGAAGCTCAAGTGAAATGTATAGAGAGGTTCTCTTTGTGTCTCTTCCTCATTTGCACAGCCACCAACTCCTTGAGCTTTGTTGGCACCTGCAGGAGCCCTTCTACTTGTTACAAACTTCTGGAATAGGTCATCTTCTCTTAGTTCTCCCTGGGGGCAGGGAAGAGGAGGTACTTGGGAGGAAAGGAAAGGAATAGCCTACAGGGAGTGTCAGGATTTGGGGGAGACAATCTATTTTCCACACATGTCTAGCTCCAGAAAAATTTCCTGAGCTTTAACACACTGTGACAGAAACTTTGTCAATTACTCAGTTATTTTCTAAACACCCCAGATCACGTGAACTCATACAACATCATCTATTAGCTAGGAAGTCATAAACCCCTCACTCATACTACAGTTACTGAAGGGATCTAGGACCTCAGCAAGAGAGTAACGGAGAGCTTCAGTAGCAGAGGGAAGGAAGAGAAGGCATCACTCCCTAATCACTAAGATTACTGTTACTGCCCATAAACTTGCCATCAAGATTTCTTTTTTGATTTACAAAAATTTTTAATGCTTATTTTATATTTTTATTTAAAATTTTTTTTACATTTATTTATTTTTGAGATACAGAGAGAAACAGATCATGAGCAAGGGAGGGGCACAGAGAGAAAGGGACACACAGAATTGGAAACAGGCTTCTGAGCTGACAGCTCAGAGCCTGACGCAGGGCTTGAACCTATGAACTGTGACATCATGACCTGAGCAGAAGGCAGATGCTCAACTGACTGAGCCGCCCAGGTGCCCCAATGTTTATTTTATTTCTGAGAGAGGGAAAGGCAGAATGTGAGAAGAGGAGGGAGTCAAAGAATCTGATGCAGGCTCCAGGCTCTGAGCTGTCAGAAGATTCCAACGCGGGGCTCGAACTCACAAATCGCAAGATCATGACCTGAGCTAAAGTAGGAAACTTCACCAGACGGAGCCACCCAGGCACCCCACATCAAGATTTCTATTGCTTACCCTCCCAGGATTTTATTTGTATATGCCTTTGCTGCCTCTGGCAATCTCTCTGCCTCTCCTAGCAGTGCCTTTGCTTTCTCATTCAATCACATCACTCTTCCAACCCAATCTTTTTTTTTATTAAATTTTTTAATGTTTTATTTATTTTTGATACAGAGAGAGACAGAGCATGAGAGGGGGAGAGGCAGAGAGAGAAGGAGACACAGAACGGGAAGCAGGCTCCAGGCTCTGAGCTAGTTGTCAGCACAGAGCCCGATGCGGGGCTCGAACCCACGAACGTGAGATCTGACCTGAGCCGAAGCCGGAGGCCCAACCGACTGAGCCACCCAGGCACCCCACTTCCAACCCAATCTTGATTGGGGGATAGGTAGAACTGGCTAGGATAGTTCTTTCACCTAGAACTAGGTGCAAAGGCTCCTGTTATTATCAACTATGTGTTCATCCTGGGTTAGTGGCCTCTCCCCCATTTACATAGAGGCTATTTAAGACCAGAAGCCTCTTATTACTTAGATAACACACCTTATCCACTTATCAGAACACACTGTTATATGAATTTAAATCAAGCACTTCTTGGGATGTTTTTAATGTATCAGATAGAGGAATGACATAGAAACTATTACACTGTGGTTCACAAAATTTATGTAATTAGATGAACAACTCACTCTGTCACCCCATCCCCCTGCATATATGCCAACACCAACATTCATTTGGGAATATAATACAATTTAAAACTCTTGCTATCTCTCTTCACACATAGACAACCATGTAGAAACTCCTGTTTAAAATGGTAGTCTTCCCAAAGCAGAGTAGTCAATTCAAAACTTCAGCTCAGGCTTTTGCAGCCAACCATGGGCTATCAAACTGTCATCTTTATCACTTAAAAAGATAGCATCTGTGGTCTCATTTTTATGCACCTGAGCTGCTCATCAGCAGGTTTGAAACAGGAGGATGAATAAGGAGTTCCAAGTAAAACTGAGCATATTAATGAAAAGTTTATCCTCAGAATTGATGGAATTACATGAGATTAAAATCTATTTAGTAGAATATTTATCTTTGCAAATTAATGTTTGCATTTGGGATACGATTGTTTCCAACTGGATTCCCCATGATGGAGAGGGAATTGCCTTACCTTGCATTGCTAGGAAGGTCTTTAAGGGAATAGAACTTGAGCTAAAGCTCACCCAAATTGTCCTCCTAAAATACACATCTTAGAGCTCACCACAATGTCAACCAATTCGTTGCTTTGGAAGCAAAATTCTATGGGTTCCCAAGTGCCAGAATCAGACTGATGGAGAGGGAACAGGTTTAACCTCCTTTTTAGGTTCATTCTTCAACACATACCTTGGATGCTTGCTATGTGCTAGATACTGAGGCATTGTTTTAGGTACTAGGGATACTTCTAAGAACAAAAGAAACAATTAAAGGTCAAGAGGTAGTGCTTTGAAGAAAGACTCAGAGGTACAGAGGGACTGATTTCAATTTAAATGGAATTAGAGAATATGAAATGGAGAAGCTAATGTATGCTCCCTCAGAAAGAATGGAACTTACGAAATGAAAGACTAGTTTCCCATAAGAACCTGATTTATTAAAGACAGTGGAGCCTTATCTCGTGACCACTGAACATCTACCAAAAATCTCTCGCTATCCTCAAGCCACTGAAATTACTTCTTGTACTCTAGCTGGACTTCCCTGTCTTTGCATCATTTGACCATAAACACAGTCCATGCCAGATCCGGAACAGACTCACTGGAGCTTGCTACAGCATGTGTTTCTCCAAATGCAGTCCCTCTGCTGTTACCAAATGAACTCAATTTTGGTAATTTAAACTTTCTTCCATTCACCTCTTTATTTAGGTAGACAGAACAAAGCTAGGACCAGGGTCACATCTGTGAGAAGGCCAAGTGGGATAGATTTCACTTTCCTTCTCTTTCCATTGGACTGTGAAATGGTCATATTTAGTATGTAGTTTGCATTTTTTCTTCACCTATGCCAGCCAGTCAGTAAAGTGTGATATGTCCGTATAATTCTGAAAGGTGATATGTTGGGAATAAAGGAACTGGGCCTTCCTACGTTAACTCCTTTATTGAGGCCCATTTCAAGGTAGCAACACTGTATCAGTTTAACATAATGCTCTCATGGCTTTTGGTTTCAGATGACAGCTCTCCTACATTTGTGGCCTTAAGAATGGAACTTAACCTCATGTATTCATAAGGTTGTAGTAAGAATAAAATGAGATAATGTGCATCAATGGCATAGATTAGCACTTGGCACAAGAAAGTGCTCATTACCTTTTTAAAGTAAAACTTATAATAAGTTATGAAATCAAGGACAGCAGCCGAAGAGTCCCAGAGAGGGACCAGAATCAACTGAACCGGGGCCTGTTGTGGAAGGAAATCACACTGAGAACAAGTTATAGTATTAATCTGAATTAGGAGTGAATTTAAGACTAATCTCCTTTTATCTCCAATATATTGCCAAGATGAGCCCTTTGAAGGAGGAGTTTGCAAAAATACAGAAACAGAACTTGGGGAGGAATACGTTGAGTTGCTGCTGGATGAGATCACAGAAGTGCAAGGGCAGCCACGTGTGAGACGGAGCCACCGAGTCTAGCCTTAGACTGGAGTTTTGATGCAGCCGATGCCTCAGGGTAGATGGCCAATCTCCAACAGCCCCAGAATAGACACTTGGTTTTGTAGATCATATTAGAAGAAGTACATTTCACTTCTGGACACCTAGTACAAGGAAACCCAAAATACCTTTTGGGTTGTTGTTCCTGTGGACTAGGGATGCTGACAGTCCAAATGCTTCCTCAATTCCTGAATTAGGCTGGTGGGTTCCTTATTCCCTGCACAAATCTGTATAATTAGACTCTTGAAACATACAACTTTTTGAAGTTTTTATTAAATTTTCCTATTTCCTGTTTGTTTTTATTTTTGTTTTTATGTTATTATTTATATTTTAAATACAATATTGGTATCAGAAGTAGAATTCAGTGATTCATCATTTACATACAATCCCAGTGCTCATCACAACAAACACCTTTCTTAATACCTATCACCCTTCTACCCCATCCCCCACCAACCTCCTTCCATCAACCCTCAGTTTGTTCTCTATCGTTAAGAATCTCTTATGGTTTGTTTCAAAACTCTCTCTTTTTCCCCCTCTCCCATATGTTTATCTGTTTTGTTTCTTAAATTCTATATATGAGTCAAATAATATGGTATTTATCTTTCTCTGACTGACATTTCTTTTAGCATAATACACTCTAGCTCCATCCACATCATTGCAAATGGCAGGATTTCATTCTTTTTGATGGCTGAGTAATATCCCATTGTATATACATACCACCTCTTCTTTATCCATTCATTGGTCAGTGGACACTTGGGCTCTTTTGATAGTTTCTCTGTTGTTGATAATGCTGCTACAAACATAGATTGCAGGTACCCCTTCGAATATGTATTTTTTTTATCCTTTGGGTAAATACCTAAGAGTACAACTGCTGGGTCATAGGGTAGTTTTTTTGTTTTGTTTTGTTTTTTAGTTTTATTTTTTTAAGTTCTTTGAGCAACCTCTATCCTGTTCTCCAGACTGGCTGCACCTATTTGCATTCCCACCAGCAGTGCAAGAGGGTTCCCCTTTCCCCGAATTCTTGCCAACACTTGTTGTTTCTTGTGTTGTTAATTTTAGCCATTCTGACAGGTGTAAGGTGGTCTCTCATCATGGTTTTGATTTGTATTTCCTAATGATGAGTGATATTGAGCATCTTTTCATGTCTCTGTTAGCCATCTGGATGTTTTCATTGGAAAGAGGTCTGTTCATGTCTTCTGTACAATTCTTAACTTGATTATTTTTTGGGGGGGTGTTGAATTTTTGGTTTTTTTTGGGGGGGGTGTTGAGTTTTAAAAGTTCTTTATATACTTTGAGTACTAACCCTTTATCCAATATATCATTTGCAAATATCTTCTCCCATTTTGTAGGTTGCTTTTTAGTTTTGTTGATTGCTCCTTTTGCTGTGAAGAAGCTTTTTATCTTGATAAAATCTCAATAGTTCATGTTTGCTTTTGTTTCCCTTGCCTTTAGCAATGTGTCAGGTAAGAAGTTGCTCTGGCATAGGTCAACCTGTGTTCTCCTCTAAAATTTTGATGGTTTCCTGTCTCTCATTTAGGTCTTTCATCCATTTTGAATTTATTTTTGTGTATGGTATAAGAAAGTGGTCCAGTTTCATTCTTTTGCATGTGGCTGTCCAGTTTTCCCAACACCATTTGTTGAAGAGACTGTCTTTTTCTCATTAGATATTCTCTCCTGCTTTGTCAAAGATGAGTTGACCATGTACTTGTGGGTCCATTTCTGGGTTTTCTCTTCTGCTCTATCAATCTGTGTGTCTGTTTTTGTGCCAGTACCTAATGTCTTGATGATTACAGCTTTGCAATACAGCTTGAAGTCCAGAATCATGATGCCTCCAGCCTTGGTTTTCTTTTTCAGGATTGCTTTGGCTATTTGGGGGTTTCTTTGTGTGTATGTTTCCTTACAAACTTTAGAATTATTTGTTCTAGCTTTGTGAAGAAACCTAGTGGAATTTTGATAGGGATTGCTGTAGATTGCTTTGGGTAGTATAGATATCTTAACAATATTTGTTCTTCTAATCCATGTTTTTCCATTTCTTTGTGTCACCTTCAATTTCTTTCATATGCATTCTATAGTTTTCAGTATACAGATCTTTTGCCTCTTTGGTTAGGCTTATTCCCAGGTATCCTATGATTTTTGGTGCAGTTGTAAATGGAATGAATTCCTTGATTTCTCTTTCTGCTGCTTCATTTCTGCTGTATAGAAATGCAACAGATTTCTGCACATTGATCTTTGTATCCTCCAACTTTTTCTGAATTCATGTATCAGTTCTAGCAGGTTTTTTTTTGTGTGTGGAATCCTTTGTGTTTTCTATATATAGTATCATGTGATCTGTAAATAGTGTAAATTTTATTTCTTTGCCAATGTGGATGCCTTTTATTTCTTTTTATTGTCTGATTTTTGTGGACATGACTTCTGGTATTATGTTAAATAAAAGTGTTGAGAGTGGACATCCCTGTCTTTTCCCTGATTGCAGAGGAAAAGCTCTCAATTTTTCCCCATTTAAGGATGATATTAGCTGTGGGGTTTCATGTATGGCCTTTAAAACGTTGCGGTATGTTCTCCCCACACCTGCTTTGTTGGGGGGTTTTAATCATGAATGGATGTTGTACTTTGTCAAAGGTTTATTTCTGCATGTGCTGTATTACATTGATTGATTTGAGAATATTGAACCACCCTTGCTATCCAGAGATGAATCCCATTTGATCATGGCAAATCATTTAAAAAGTTTTCTTCTAATGTTTATTTATTTTTGAGAGAGACAGAGCATGAGCTGGGGAGGGGCAGAGAGAGAGGGAGACACAGAATTCAAAACAGGCTCTGGCCTTTGAATTGTGAACACAGAGCCTCATGTGGGGCTCAAACCAACGAACTGTGAGATCCTGACCTGAGCCGAAGTCAGACACTTAACTGGCTGAGCCACCGAGGCACCCCCTGATGAATCATTCTTTAATGCATTGTTGGATTTGGTTTACTGTATTGTATTGGGAATTTTGGCATCCGTGTCCATCAGGCATATTGGCCTGTAGTTGGGTTTTTAGGGGTGTCTTTATCTGGTTTTGGTGTCAAGGCAATGCTGGCTTCACAGCATGTGTTTGGAAGCTTTCCTTGCTTTCCTATTTTTTGGAATAGTCTGAGAAGGATATATATTTGCTCTTCTTTAAGTGTTTGGTAGAATTGACCTGTGAAGCCATCTGGTCCTGGACTTCTGTTTGTTGGGAGTTTTTGATAATTGATTCAATTTGTTTGCTGGTTATTGGTCTGTTCAAATTTCCTATTTTCTTCCTGTTTCAGTTTTGGTAATTTACATGTTTCTAGGAATTTATCCATTTCTTCCAGATTGCCCAATTTGTTGGCATAAGGTTTTTCATAACATTTTCTTAAAAATATTTATATTTTTGTGATGGTGTTTGCTATTCCTCCCTCATTTATGATTTTATTTTTTTGGGGTCCTTTCTGTTTTCATAGTAACTGAAGTTGTTGTAAGTTGGCTTTTATTTTTTGTTTTTTTTGAACCTGTATTCTTTTATTTTATTATTTTTTTATTAGTAGATTATTGCCAAGTTGGTTTCCATATAACACCCAGTGCTCTTCCCCACAAGTGCCCCCCTCCATGACTATCACTCCCCTAAGTTGGCTTTTATATACCTATACAATGATAAATGGAATTGAGGAAAAATTTTGGTAGTTCATGGCTTTGTATTATTGATTATTCTTTCATCAGTATCTTTGCTATGCAGACATTAGTGATGATCTTGTTAGCTGTTTTTACCTAACCTAGCAAATTGCCAGCAGTACCATAACTGAAAAGAAAGTTAACCCATCTTCTACTTTGGTATGTCTGATTTACTGAATAACATAGTGTTATCCTATTTATTTTTTTAAGTTTATTCATTTATTTTGAGAGGAATGAGAAGGAGGAGGGAGAGGGGGAGAGAGAGAATCCCAAGCAGACCCTGCCCTGTCAGCACAGAGCTCCATGTGGGGCTTGATCTCACAAACCAGGAAATCATGACCTGAGCTGAAATCAAGAGTCTGATCCTTAACCAACTGAGTCACCCAGGCACCCCAAGTGTTATCCTATTTAAATTATTTATGTCCTGGGGCACCTGGATGACTCAGTCAGTTGAGCGTTGAGTGACTGACTTCGGCTCAGGTCATAATCTCATGGTTCGAGAGTTCAGGCCCCATGTCAGGCTCTGTGCTGACAGCTCAGAGCCTGGAGCTTGCTTTGGATTCTGTGTCTCCTTCTCTCTTTGCCTCTCCCCTGTTATTGCTCTGTCTCTCTGTATCTCTCAATAATAAGTAAATGTTAAAAAATTTTTAATTATTTATGTCCTTCATTTAGTTTTTAAGCTATAAAAATAATTTTACATTTACTTTTTTAAAATAAAAGGAAAAAAGGAAAAAATATAAATTACTTACATTACTATTGCCTGAAATTTTTTGTCAAATAGTTCTTTATTGTATTTTGCACCTCTCTGTTGAGATTCCCTCATGTCTCTTTACTTCTGTAAGTTCTTGAGAATATTTATAATAGAAATTTTAAATTCTTTGTCTGTTAACTCCAACATCTGGGTTGTTGCAATGTCCTTTTATATTGATTCACTGAAACTTTTTCCATGGTTTTACTTCCATAGGAAAAGAAAATAAACTTATGCCAGAAAAGTATATCAACTCAATGCTTAAGCTAGATAACATATTAAAATGCCATAATTTTTCACTATTAAAATTTGATGAATAAAAATGTTGTTTGAGAGAGAGGTAGATAGATAATAGACTTTAAGTGAAAATGGGATCAAACTAAACTGCACTATTTTAAAACCCCCTATTTTACTGAACATATTTTAACATGTTTTCAAATCCATATATTTGTATTGATATTATATCACTTCTATAGATGCGAAGTATTTCAGCATATCAGTGCATCACACTTGATTTAGGCAATCCTGATTCTTTCTACTTTTTGACTTTCATTACCAACACTGCCACAAAGCTTGCTTCCTTATGTGTATTATTTTTTATCTTGTTTCATCCTTCCCTCCAAATTAAAATTCATTTCTTGTGATATTTTTAAATTAAAAAAATTTTAATGTTTATTTATTATTGAGACAGAGAGAAACACAGCATGAGTGAGGGAGGGGAAGAGAAAGGAGACACAGAATCAGAAGCAGCTTCAGGTTCCAAGCCGTTAGCACAGAGTCCAAAGTGGGGCTCAAACCCATGAACTGTGAGATCATGGCCTGAGCCAAAATCAGATGCTCAACTGACCGAGTGTCCCAGGTGCCCCTCTCGTGAAATTAAAAAAAATTTTTTTTAATGTTTATTTATTTTGAGAGAGAGAGACAGAGTGTGAACAGGGGAGGAGCAGAGAATCCGAAGCAGGCTCCAGGCTCTGAGCTGTCAGCACTGAGCCTGATATGGGGCTTGAACCTGCGAGATCATGACCTGAGCCAAAGTCAGACACCCAGGCATTCCTCTTGTGATATTTTTAAAAATTGAGATATAATTGACATAAAAATAGTAGGTGTAAATTCGGGGGTAAAACGCTGTGATTTGATATTTGTATATATTGCAAAATGATCACCACAATAGGTCTAATTAATATCTATCACCATACACACAAATTTTTTTCATATAATGGGAACCTTCAAGATTTATCCATTGTATATTATATATTATATATATACATATACATATGACTGACAACGCTTCACCGTGTCAATTTAAGGAATTGTGGGCTCTCATGTTGCCAGTTGTTCCTGATTAGCCCTTTGATGTATACGTGCACGTGCTCTCTCTCTCACACACACCCACACACACACACACCCACACACACACACACACCACACTTCTGTATGTGGTCAAATCTATCAATCTTATCCTGCTTGTGATTGATGTTATGATTCAAAGAGCTTCCTCTTTCACTAGATTGCTAATATAATAGTGAGTTTAGAAAAAGAGAGTGCTTTTTCAAAGATGGCTGCCACACTATCTCCCGCATATCACAAGCTCCTCTATAACTTTGCTACTTTCGGTCAAAAAGTGGAGACTGGCCAGGCTTGCTCAACCCTCTGAGCCACCCAGGAGCCCCAGTTTTTTTGTTTATTGTCTTTACCCGGTGCCCGGGGACTGCTCGTCCGCCCGTCTGCTTCCACCCCGGGCTGGGGCGGCACTTGCGGGTGCCGCGGTGCGCTAGCTCGCCAGGTCCAGGCGCGCTCGTCCCCGGCTTTGAGCGCGACTCGGTCGTGGGTCCTTCACCTGAGGGAGGGAGAGAAAAACAGGGCAGGAGGGAGACGCAGAGAGTGAAGACAGCACACGGTTTCCGATCAAGCCTCTAGCTTCTTTATTCTTCTTTCTTCTCCTCCCTTTATTAAGAAAATAATTCCTCTTATATAGAATTTTGGGGCGGAGAACTGACCCAGATCGGTTACCAGGTAAACAGAGTCAAATGCATATCAAAAGAAGCGCTCAGACTTGCCTCTGCAACGCTGGGGAGGGGAAGCTAGCACTGAATAATCCAAAATGGGGTTTTTGATCTTTTGTGCACCTTGGCCACTCTACGTCTGGCCCAGCATGACCGTCGCCAAAATCTTGGACCAGGAAATGGCAACCTCCAGCCTCCAGATGCAAATCTTGTTTACTGGTTCACTCCCTGGAGAGTGATAATCCTTGCCTGAGGCAGCCAGAAAACTTGGCGGCTTCCCACAGTTTATTATGTTTAAATCTTTAATACATGTGACTTTATTTGGTCTAATGTGTAAGGTTGTATGAATTACCAGTCAACTCCAAGTTAACAGTTAGCTTAGTAGCCAAATTACTGTCTTTTAAAAGATATGTGAAGAAAAATCACCTGCATAACTACATGCATATATGATAAAATAGCATGTGCATATCAGAGGACTGATATTTGGGGTGGTATCACGTGAATAAAGAAATTTTCACCTAGGTCTTACTGTGTTCATTTGTTCAAGTTGGAAAATGGAACTAAGATGAAAATCCCAAGATGGGGTGAACCGAAAGGTAATATCCAAGCTTAGAACATTTTTATCTAGGAAGCCCAATAAGAAAGATTCTCCTCATTCCTGAGGAGGAGTCCATTTATACTCTATACACACTGTCACTCGTAGATACTGACATGTAACTTCATATTCTAACCTAACTTCTTGTTTTAGAGGGTCATTCCCAGTGATGGTGGAAACAATTGTCTTCTTACAATTTGAGGGGGGAAAACAGAAGCGAGGGAGGTCAGTGGGGATATTTTAACAAGAACATGGTCTTAGCTGGAGACTGGATCCCCTGGAGAAGCTCTGGAGCACAAACTGCACCACAGACTTTGTGCCATCTTGATGCAAGGAGTCTGCCATTTATTGGCTGTGGTCTATACTCAGGTTGGGAGCTTAGCATCTGAGCAAAGCAGCTCCTATTTGACAGAGCACAAATCTGCACAGTAAATAGCTCTCAAGTTGTCATAAGCCAACACTTAGTGCAGGTGGGTGGCAGAAGCACTGATGAGTTAAGAGGATTTGGGCAGGGCACCAAAACCAAATGAAAATCATTCACTACATTAAAAAAAAAAAAACACCAATGCTCTGATACTGAGAATGCCAACATTTGCTCTAAGGCCATCAAGGAAAGAGCCCTCTTCTTGTTTAACAAAGCCAAGCTCTGTCCAAACATTGATTTGCAAATATTTTTTTGAAGTATATAATATTGTATTATTTATTATAATCACCATGTTGTACAGTAGATCCCCAGAACTTATTCATCTCATAGCCAGAAGTTTATATCCTTTGACCAACATCCTTCCATTCCTCCCATTCCTCAGCCTCTGGCAACCACCACTCTAGATTTCTGAGTTCAGGTGTTTAGATTCCATACAGAGGCAAGCACATACAGTATGTCTTTCCGATATATTTCACTTAGCATAATACCCTCAAGGTCCATGGTGTTGCAAAAGGCAAGATTCCCTTCTTTATGATTGAATACTAGTCCATTGCATACACACACAAATGGAATGCTGCAAGGTACACTGGGATGCAGATATTTCTTCAAGAATGTGATTTCATTTCCTCTGGAGGAATGCCCAGAAATGGAATTGCTGGATCAGATGGTAGTTCTACTTTTAATTTTTTTGAGTAATCTCCATACCATTTGCCACAATGACTGTACCGACTTATCTCCCCACCAACAGTGCACAAGAGTTCCCTTTACTCCACATCTTTGCAACACTTGTTATCTCTTGTCTGTTTGATAATAGCCATTCTAACACGTGTGAAGTGTATTTTTAAAGTCTATTTTGAAACCCAATGCAAAACATTGTCTCTCTTGTTTTTCTCCTCTAGACTGATGTCTCCCAACCCCATGAGTCAATGGGTGAGCAAGCCCCTAGCAATTCCTACAGCTAGGAGTAAAAATGTGTCTTTCCCCAACTCAAAATATCCACATTACATTGGCGTTTTCAATCTGTCCATTTTGAAAAGGCTCTCGTCTTGTCTCTGTAAAATCCCAAATGAGAATTCCACAGAAAGGATTATATTCTCAGACACAGACAGAATACATCCAACTACTCAAGTAGAGGGGTGGTTGGTTTATTAAGAGTTTTATAAGGCCTAATAAAGGAGAAAAAAGCTCATGTAAATCCATAACCAGGAACTGCAGTAGGCCTCATAAGGAGAGAAGTGCCAGGGTTATTCTGTATCTGAGAAAACTTCACCACTTTGGCCACATTCCACCATCAATGCTACTCCATTTCTCTCTGCCTATTTATTTCACTCTGTCTGCCTACTTCTCTTCCCACTACTATTAACTTCTGCTATCCCATACTGTTAGTTTACTCATAATGTCATCTTATATAGGACATTTTGTGACTACAACACTACCTCATGGCATCTCTGTTCACTCAATTATCTTCAACTACTGTGCCACCTGCTTTATTATTCTATTTTTTCCTCATTCTTCGTTTTAAAGTTTATTTATTTATTTATTTATTTGTTTGTTTGTTTGTTTTGAGAAAGAGAAAGAGAGCATGAGTAGGGGAGGGGCAGAGAGAGAGGGAGAGAGAGAGAATCCCAAGCAGGATCCATGCTGTCAGCACAGAGCCTGACTCAGGGCTCAAACTCACAAACTGTGAGTCTGTGACTTGAGCTGAAATCAAGAGTCAGATGCTTAACTGACTGAGCCACTCAGGCATCCCTTTCCTCATTTTTATAAGGAGAAACTGACTGGCCATCCTTGCACAAGGTCTCCATTCCCAATTAAGTCACCTTTTCCAATCTGGTGTTAACTGATCACCTGGCCAGCCAGGGCCCTGATAATTCAAGCCGATTTCACCCACACCAAATTGTCTCTCAAATCTTAGTTTCCACAAACTGAAATGCCCTTTCTTTGATGCCTCAGTCCTATGCCTGTCCAGTTTTCTGTATGCTTGACATTTCCCTCCTCTAAGAGTTCTACCAAAGAAAGATATGGCTCATGTTGCCAACAAATTGGGAAGCCAGACCTATTTCTCTTTTATCTCCATAGCCCCTGGGCAAAAGGGCAGCACCAAGAGGTGTCAAGGCTAATCCAAAGAGAATCTCAACTCCAACCAGAGGAGTAGTTATAGATAAGCATAAAGTATGGCCATAAAGTTCTTAGTAAAATTTGGGGTTATTTTGACCCAATTCTTTGCATTACCATATAGGAGATAATAAATAACCAGTTCCAAACCCAACCTTATTTGTAGTAACCTTATTTCTATCATAAGTAAATCCAAACTTCCAGATGTGAGCAACATGGATTTATAAAATTTCAGTCTAGTTTAGTCTTCCATCATTAATGAGACTCAGCTACCCTCCACTCTCTTCTTGTGACTTTCATTAGCTGGCTTTCTCACTCTCTACCAGTGGTTGGAAGAGGAAAGCAAAATACAGGTTTGGGGGAAGAGATATCAGGAAGGGTGAGTTGAAGAGTGATGCCAAACCCAGGATAGATGCGGAACTAAACTCCCTCAGGGAGGTTGCAATAGTTAGTATTTTTGCAACAAATGAGCTCTGTTCTTCTATCAAAATTCAAGAGGTTGATGTCCTCACAGTTGCGCATACATGACAGTTTGGAATAATAATACATACTTCGCCCTGAAGAGATGAGAGAGAGAGAACACAATTGTAATGACTCCATTTCCTTCCATCTTATTCTCAGGAATATTTTCTCTACAGAGCCTCGCGAACCTTTCACTAAGCTCCAGTGAGCTACAAGGCTGAATTTGCCAATGACTGACCCAGAGAGTGGACTGTATTTCCTTAACTGATAGGAGACATATTGTCTGAAGGAAAAATCCATATTTGCCATCCCCTCTAAATGACCACCCTATCTTTACCCATCCACTCATCCACTTACAGGCTGTTATTTCTCAGCCACTCTCTACTCCACATTACCTCTTATTGTAAGGAAGTAAACATTCTCAACAGCACAGGACTCTTGGTCCTTTAGGGTGCAGATCTTCATGATGTCATAGCATAACCCGAGATGATATTTTTGGCATTTATAACATGCTGCTGCAGATTCTGCCAGACACAGAAAGAGGTATTTAAAAGATGCAGTCTGAAGAAGATTCTCCAGGCTGGTGGGTTTCTCTGCAGGAACTTACCATTGTCTGATGGCTCCTAATCTTTCTCTGGCCCTTGACTCCTTTGATAATCTTGTGAATGACAACTTACAGACATAAATCAATTGTTGTATATGATTTCAAAAGATCAGAGTTCCTATAAGATTTATCTAAGGACCAAATAATGAACCAGTTATTTAACCCGATGATTTTGTCCAATAATGGGGAAAGGAAAGCAAATGAGATTTCAGCTTCCTTATTCCAAGAAATGGAATAACTTGGTCTGGGAGAAGATAGAACTCCTAGGATTGTAGAATAAGAATGGATTACAACCCTCTCTGAAGATTGAGAGGAGGTTTGCTCCTAAACACGTCACAGATGATCTGTTTGCCAAAGATTGTGGACAAGACATAATTGTACCTGTCAGATGATCCTTAAATTCACCTGGGGGGGAGGGGGAAAGAAAAATCTTCTTTGTAATAATCTCATATACATTTGCCAACACCCAAAGAGCCAACTTTGGAAATTTCCCCTTCCTCAGCATCTGCCCATCTCTTAATCAACAACCAGCTCTCCCTGTGTCTCCATGACTTACCCTTATTTGGGCAGACCAGAAAGACAATACACAGCAGAAACACAACAAACATCTCGGGACTTTTGTCATGTACAGCTTTCTGTGAAAGGTCCTGGTTGATCTCCTCCAGTCATCTGTCCTAGGGCTATTCATCCAAATCATATAATTATAAATTTCAGGGACAGACATCACCTCAGTGTTCCCAGAACTAAGCTACCAACTGAAGTTTCACTACCCCTACGGCGTCTATTTTAAAATTCTCAACCCTAATGACCTTTCTGAACTACAGACACTGTGGCTAATGATAGTCAGATGTTGGCGTTTCAGGCCACAAAGAAGCAATGTCCACTTGGAGATTGAGACTTTTCACCTCCTTGACACAACTCTAGCCATTTCAAAAGCAGGTATGGATTTCCTACTGAGTGCTCATGAAAACTGAAGCCCAGTCCAAGGAAGCCCCGTGATGTGCTTTCTAGACTGATATTTACATCTGGGAGTGAGTCAACTTAGTCTTGATAATTCAGTAAAAGAGGCAGGGCTCAAAAGCTCAAAAGGCCTCACTAATCAAATGAAATGGTGTACGCATGAGACATGTGTGATATATTCTCGACGGTGGCTTCCCTTGGTGTTTTGTTAGTAGTGATTTTTAGAAATCAGAAGACTTGAATTTTGATGAAATTAAATTTGTAATTCTTTTCTTCAATGATTTGTGTTTCCATGTTTTGTTATGGAAGACTTGGCCTACTTGAATGTGGTGAATATTTTCTCTTAAGTTTTCTTCTAGAAGATTTTTCATTTTAATTTCTACATCACATATATGATCCATTTAAAGTTAATGTTTCTGTATAGTGTAAAGGCAAAGTTACATTTTTTGCCTACACAATTTGTTGGAAAGACTATTGATTTGGTAATTCACTATTATGTGGATATTAATAGACACTCTTTATCAAATTTTAAAAGTTCTCTTCTACTGTTATTTGATGATGACTTTATTATAAATTGATATTCAATTTTTATCATTGTAGTTTTGTTTTTCTTCTTCCATGAATGTGGACAATTAAATTGATTCCTTCCTCTAATGTTAAACCACCCTTGCATTCCTCAAATTGGTGCAGCCACTCAGGAAAACAGTATGGAGGTTCCTCAAAAATTAAAAATAAAACTACCCTGTGACTTAGCAATTACACTAATAGGCATTTATCCAAAGAATACAGGTGTGCTGTTTAAATGGGGACACACGCACCCCAATGTTTATAGCAGCACTATCAACAATAGCCAAAGTATGGAAAGAGCCCAAATGTCCACTGACTGATGAATAGATAAAGAAGATGTGGGGCGTGCACATACACACACACACACACACACACACACAATGGAATATTACTCAGCGATCAAAGAGAATGACATCTTGCAATTTGCAACAACATGGATAGAACTAGAGCATTTTATGCTAAGTGAAATAAGTCAGTCAGAAAAAGACAAATATCATATGGCTTCACTCATATGTGGAATTTAAGATCTCCAACAGATGAACATAAGTGAAGGGAAAGAAAAATAAGATAAAAACAGAGAGGGAGACAAGCCATAAGAGACTCTTAAATACAGAGAACAAATTGAAGGCTGCTGGTGGGGTGCTGGGAGGGAAGAAGGACTAAGTGGGCAATAGGCATTAAGGAGGGCACTTGTTGTGATGAGCACTAGGTGTTGTATGTAAGTGATGAATCACTAAATTCTATTCTGAAAATAATTATTACACTATATGTTGGCTAACTTGGGTATAAATTTTAAAAAAATTTTTTAATTAAAAAAAGTACAAGACAAAGGCCAATGAGACTTCTCTTATATCTTAGCAACATTTAGATGGAAATCAAATTTCAATGCAGGTAGAGGCTTTGGTTTAGCTCCCAAATCTTGATTGCTTGATGCAGTCTCCTCTGAGAATACTCAGAAGGTATCTTCTTAAGCAACAAACCTATTTTTAGTGGTGGAGCCGCTCTGAGCAGCTGGGTCTGCATGAGACTGATCACCAGTCATCTTTGGAGGAGGTCCTAATCTTTCCTTGTATACCCTCCCTGTGCGTGTAACAGCCTCTCTGCTTTCACGTTCAGCAGTCCATATGGTCATCTTCTCACTTTTAGCTCTAACATCAACAACCGTTCCACATACATCATCACTGTAGTCATCAAAAGATTCTCTTGTAAGTCACAGCAGTGTCTCTAGCCAAAAGTGACCCAGGTCACTTTGTCTCTGCTGTTTGTTCAATGTAATTAATCATCATCCTCCTTATTTGTTTTTCTCATCTTCCCACATAGGCTTAATACCATCCTTAAAAAGTGAGTAGTCATAGCCAGGCATTAAATTCTTAGACTACCCGAAGTGGTTGTACAGAGCCCAAAAGTCTTCAACAGTATCAAACTTAGAGATCAGCTGAAGGGTTGCTTCCAAGTTTTGCTTTTATCATTTTTTAAAAAGACAGAGTGTCCATTGTTTCTGCAGAGGATGTTTAATATAGTCTTCTGGGTTAGCAACCTCCTGATTAGATTCTGTTTTCTCTTCTTCTGAAGGTAGGGGATTAGGAGTAGGGGTAGTTTCTGGTTCCACAGTCGCCATCTTAGCAAGATGGATCTCTTTGGCATGAAGATTGAGTTAAAAAGCAATCAGAAGCCAGCAGTTTCAGGAAAATCACCCCTCAACCTCTTGAAAGAATTTAGATGGAGGACCTGCTGCAGGAAGCTATCACCTCTAGGTAAAACTACAGTATGATAAGAACTAGGTATGGTAGATGGGAGGAACCTAGTCCTCTGTGTCCCACTCTTTCTGAGTGGTCCAGCAAACATTTGTTTACCAATCTTTACTCTTTTTTTAATCTTCTCATAAGTTGCATTCTTTTCCTCCTGAGGCCCCAGGCCCTTGCCCCCTTTTCCTTAGTTTGAGTGGATATATATCTATATATCTATACCTCATTTTGCCTGTCTTTGTAATTTCTGTGTCTGTGTGGATCCCCATAGATATGCTATTAAATTTGGTTTTCTTCTCTTAATCTGTCTCATGTCAATTTGATTCTTAGTCCGGCTAGAAGGACTTGGAAGGAGACAGCAACTCTTGCTCCCCAACCAGAGGTTAATGAAAAATATAAAATTTTCTCCTGAAACTAAGAGGCCACTAAACCCCATATTAATAAATTTTGGTCAGGAATCAAGACAAGGTACTAACAAAAGTCTGTTTACACACATGCATACATTCAGTCCATAAACAGTTCTGAAAGGGTTTTTTAAAACTTTTCATTAGCCATTGGGACTTTTCAACTAAAAAATTATATTAACGGCAATATCGTGAACAAAGAGAATGGTAGTGACACTGATCTGTGCTTGAACCTCAGCTGGACTGCTTCATGGACACTTCACTACCAGGTGCTGTGAGGGCTCTGTGAGCCAATGCAAGTAGAAGTGACACATAGCAAGCACTCAGTAAATGTTGGTTTTTGTTCTTCTCTCATTCACCTCTCTTACTACCAGCAATTGGAAGTCTGGGGGTGATTTTCCTGGGCCTTGCAAACAGGCTCCTCTCTACCAGACTTTTTCAAGATCATTATCTCACACTCTAGCCTCTGTATACTCTCTGGAAAGCCATTACTTCCCCTGGAAGCCAAGGAACAAAGCAGCCTGATTTTTTACTCTATGTCCATTCTTCCCCAAAACAAAGGGGCAGCATTGAGAAGCTGAATTAAGAGGGTTGCTCATCTGTGGTATCACTAAGATCTCAGTTACCAACCCTGAAGCCAAGAGAGGCCAAGAATATGAGGACACAATGTTCTGCTTTCTGCTCAGAGCAGGACGAATGGCATTTAGGCTGAGTAGATGGCTTTCTTGCCATGGGGTGCATTAATTTGAGACTCTGTATCAGTGAGATTGTGGATAGTGGTATCATGTGAGATTTATCCATCATATGTTCAGCACATCACGATGTGCCAGGCAAAATGCTAGGTCTGAATAACAGATCTTAGTGCCCATATTCATGATTTACACTATGAAGCCATAGAATATTCAAGTTGTAAAGGACTACAGAATTGTTGAAGTGTAAAATCACAGGTAAATGGCTTGCTAAAGATGCCATGAATTACATAGTAATCAACCAAAGGTCTCAGACTCCCAGGAAAATCCTCTTTTTCCATTGTACCACACAGCCTCTTGTAGGTTCTAATACTTATTCTTTCGTATGCTTTGCTAAATGAAGAAGAAAATTGTTTCCAAGAGAAAATTTGATGGGTGAGGTTCTGGGAGAGGATGAGGAGTAAGTCAGAATGCCCCATGTTTGGGTAGAGTTGCAAAACTTCATAATCGTAACTAGAAATAATCCAGTAGAAAAGGATTCAAAACTCAATGGGCCTTTCAGAAAGCATCTGCCAAGGGGAACTTTGAAAGAAGGAGAGTGGACGTTGAAAACCAACTGCAGTTTAACCTGGAATGTTCTTTACTTCATTTGCTATGGTTGTAGAGCCATTCTCTTTAAACAGATAAATCAGAGAAAATAGGTGACAAATGAAATGCCCTGTTGGCCTTGTAAACAAGCATCAAAGGCTCAGGGCTTTGCCTTCTTGATAAGCCTTTGGACTTTGAAAAGTCATGAAAAAATACCATCCAGTTTCTAAGATTCACTCATGAAATATGGCAGAATAGAAAACTAGATTCAAGACTTCACAATCTTGCTCTTCATTCTAGAGTCAATTTTTTTCAAAGATACAAATTCCCTCATGTCTCTCCTCTTAGGCAATGATTGGCTCCACACTGAATGGGCATAGAAAAAGAATATTGTAAATTTTGTGACATTTGAGATAAGACTTTCTGCCACCCAATCTTCACCTGATATCTAAAAATGTCAAACTTGATATATTTTAATTAACCTATGATTCCTATAAGCAAAAATATGTCTTTAAATTAGCTCTGTATGGAAGATTCCTAATACCTCTAGCCAAGGTATCATCAGCTCACTGACACAGGTTTAGGAAACTTAGAATGCCAGGATTAGTCATGGTTTCCTAGTGCTTTACCCATGTGAACCTTAACTGAGTTAACTTTTGTAGAGATAGATACCTAAATCAGAGAAAACTGAGCCAGCTCACAATATAAATTTGGTAAAGATCATGTTATCTGGCAACTCTAGTGAGAATTTCACAGCTCTACATAATAAATAGTACTTGACAGTGGAGGACAGATTTCTGCTAAGCTGAAGTTGTTCTGGGCTGAGAATCAGAAGTTCTAGGTTGAAGGCTCTGGTTGATCATAGATTATACATCTTTTCCTCTTTCACTTTCCTGTTTCTTTCCTGTTGGGTGAGGAGCTTCGTGAGTTTTCTTACTTATACATCTCTCTACGTTCACACGTGGAATTGTACCTGGCACACAAAAATTCTCAATAATATTTATTCGTTGAATGGATGAATAAATCTCCAAGAGGCATTGAATCAAGCTGATTAAAAGTGTGGCCTCCACTAGATATGTAATCATGGGTAAGATACTGAACCTCACCAAGCCCCAGTTTCCTCTTCTGTAAAATTAGGAAATTAGGATAAGAATGATAATATCACAACTATAACAATAATTACTGTCTAAAGATTATAATTAAAAAACAAAGTTAGTTTAATGTAAACCCTCAACTTTACTAATTAGCATTATTCTTTGCTATGGGGTAGAGAGAAATTGAACTTGAGCTTCCAGAGAAAACTTGTGTGATTGGTTTCCCTTAGGCATGCCCTGTGCTGAAGAAGGTTTCCTCCCTATAGCGTAAAGAGCTGTTCTTGCAGTTCCTGGCTTCTTTTCTTCCTGTGCAAGGGACTTCTGGTTCAGGATGGACAAACACTTCTTGATAGCCTCCTTCCTTTTCTGCTTCATTGCAGGTGAGTCACGGACCTGAGAAGTGGGCTCCAGAGGCAGGATCTAGGGAACCCCTAGAAACCCTACATGTAGAGTAGGTATCCATGGAGGGAGGGGAAGCCATTCTTCAGAATGCTCCTTCTGCCTTAAGGGGCAACTTCTCTGACATTTTCAACATTCTGCCATTCCTCACCAGAGGCTCAAGCCTCTATGGCTGCCCCTTCATACTCTTTGCCCATTCTGTCCCTACCATTCCGCATAATCCAAAATCCTAGCAAGATTTTCCTTAGGTAATCCTTTCCACTCATAAATCTGTATCCCATTTGCTGTGAGAGCTGGTCAGTCTATGATGAATAATTTTACAGTTTGTTTTCGTGCTGGACAATGATTTTTGATACCTTTATCAGAGTCTTTATATGAAAACAAGTATTATGAGAAAGAAAATACTGTATGCTCTAGAATCAGATTTTGAATATTGCTGTCTTAAAATCTCTGTACCTTTGGTTGCTCATCCGAGAATTGGGCTTTGTGATGATTAAATCAGATATGAAGTGAGAGAGCACAGCCCAAATTGGATGCTCAATAAGTGCTGCTTTCCTTTCTCACTTAGGTGCACCAGGGAGAGGGTTTTTGTTTGTTTTATTAAACCTGTATTTTTTTTTTAGTTCACCCTGCAATACCATGTAAAGTGTCACTAATACATTGTAATTCATGAGGAATTTATATACATTCAATTCAAAGTTCAAAATTACAGAGTATATTACCTCACAATATCTAAGCAGCAAATGTTAGTAACACTAGCTTGGGTACAATATTTTAAAGCATTCGCCCTTATTATTACACTCCCACCTATCTACAGTACTGCCAAGTAGGCTAAGCCATCATTAACAGAACCATTTTAAAGCTGGAAAAAACAAGGCCATGGAGGCTAAGTCTTTGCTCTAAGTTACCCAGGTTAAAAACAGCAGAAGATAAAATAGGGAGCAGAAGAATCCTTTTATACTCATAATGGCATTTCTCTGGGATTTGAAGTCAATGAGAACCCCAACTGTTTACTACGTGCTCTTCCACCCACCACCAGCTCCTCATCTACTCCCTGCACTTTCCGCAATCAGGTCTAGATAATTCCAGTTCCTTCTAGCGTGTCCCTGGTCTCACACCAGCTCTACATTCTCCAGCAGTGACACCACTGAAGTGTATAACATGCCACCTTCGCACACGGACAGATCGCTGTAGAAGAGGCTTTGATTCCTGTACTGCTCAGAAGTTTGAGTCATGCATGTCTTTAAAGATCTTCCAGGGTAAGTTAGAGGGCCAGGAGAGGTATTGTGAGAACCTTAGAAAGTCCTTAGGAGAGTACTTCAGCGATTTTATATCTCAGACCAAAGCTAATCTAGGAGAGGAACCAGCGAGCAGAATGCCTCTGAGCTCAGGTCCCCATGCATGCAGACAGGAGGAAGAAGATGGGGGTTCCATATTCCAAATAAAACTGACCAGATTTTAACTCTGAAGACACAAAGGCACTAGTTGCTAATTTTCCACCAGGAAAAGGAATGAGGCAGCTACATAGAGTAAGAGGGACCTCAGGCAAACGACCATGAAGGGGGCTGTGATTTCTACATCTCCCTGCCTCAGTCCTCTTGGAAGTATAAGCTGTGAAGCCATCCCTAACCTACCCTGATGCTTAATTACATTTCCGCTGACAGGAATAGTGCCAGGTGTGACTTGTTTTTAGAGAACTTAGGTCACTGTCTTATTTTCTATGTTCTTTCTTGTTACAGATAACATTCTGCAGTTATCATATATGGTGTGTCAAAAATTCTGCAGAGACTTGACATTTGATCTCAACAATCGGACTTATGTTCATAAATGTTGCAAATACAATTATTGTAACTCGAAAATCTAAGATATTTGCCCTCCCAAGGTCTCACTCCGAAGTACTGGTGTTTCTCATTCTTCCTGCCCTGCCTGCCCTTGCTTTTTTGCCTTGTCTGTCTTGGAAGTACTTCAGCTCTCTCTTTCATTCTGTGTCACCCTGCCTGGCAACTCCAGCTTGGTTTCTATCTCAGTCAGAGGATAATGATTCTAAACAACAGTTTTCTTCCATGACAGGTATTGGCATTTCTATACTCCAAGAACCCTGTCCCAAGAGGCTCAGCACAGCAGAATTTAAAACAGGAATATTCCCAAACTTCACGATCAGCTAGACAGTTGAGGTGAACTAGAAGCACTTCAGCTGAAAATTCACAAATATTTGTATCTTAAAGTCCCACTCTTATCATTGCTATGATTAAGCAGAAAAAGCAGTAAAATGGATGGTGGACACTCAAGAGTTTCCTCTACAGACACAACATTATTTTCCAAGTGGACAGTGTTCACTTCAAACTCAGTCATGATTTTCGTGGCATTTGCAAAGCACACCCGTATACAATGTTAGTATGAACCAGAAAATAAGGAAATTCCTGCCTCTGTGATATTCATAGCTCACCCACAGCCACTTGTAGGTGCGTCAATATGTACATTCCAGGTTCATCCCAACTGTCCTTCCCTCTCTTTCCTCTCTTAATCTTTCTCTGCTCCTTTCCTTTATGTTACAATATGTAAAAAGAAACAATCCAAACTGGATTATAAATTGAATATGAAAAGTACCCAATAAAATGAGAAGAAAGCCTAGCATGCATTTATAACTTTGGAAAGCAAAATCATTTTTAAAAATTGACAAATTAGACCACATTAAAATTAACAATGTCTGTTTACCAACATGTATCATTAAGAGAGTAAAAAGGCAAGTTAAAGACTTGGGAGATATTTGCAATACTTATATCCTCCATAGAACTTGTATCCAGAATATAAAAATAATTCTTACAAGAAGCTGAGGGACTTTATCAACACTAGACCTGACTTGTAAGAAATGCTGAAAGGAGTTACTTAAGCTGAAATGAAAAGATGCTAATCAATGGCATAAAAACATACAAAAATATACAATACCACTGCTTTAGGTTAATATACAGTCAGACCTAGAAAATCCTAATAGGATGGTGTGGTAACCACTTAACTATATAGTACAAAGGACAAAAGGAAAAACATTAATATAATTGTAGCTCCTATACTTATTAGTAAATACACAATATAAAAAGATGTTATTACTTACATAATAACATCAAAATAAAAAAGGGGAGAAAAAGGGTGAGGCTTTTGTAGACAATCAAAGGTAAATTACTATCAGCATAAACTGGGCTGTTTAATCTACTTGACACTTGATCTCCACAATCAGACTTATGATGCAACTACAATTATTGTAACTTCAATAAGACTCATGCTAAGCACAAAGCGAAAACCTAGAATAGACGCATAAAATCTAAACAAAGAAGGGAAAGAGCAAAAAACCATGGAAAATATCGATTTACAAAGATAGGCAGAGACAGTATGAAAAAAGAAACAACATATACCAAAACAACCAGAAAACAATAAGATAACATTAGTAAGTCCTTACATATCAATAACAACTATAAATGTAAATGGACTGAATTCCTCAGTCAAAAGGCAGAGTGGGTGAATAGATACAACAAGATCTGACTGTATGCTGCCTATAAGAGACTCTTTTCAGTTTTAAGGACACACATAGGCTCAAAGTGAAGGCATGGAAAAAGAAATTCCATACAAGTGGAAACCAAAAGAAAGCAGGGTAGCTACACTTACATCACACAAAACAGTTTTTAAGCCAATAATAAGAGAAGGTCAGTACATAATGATAAAGGAGCTAATTCATCAAGAAGATATGATAATTATAAATATATACAAACTTAACATTGGAGCACCTAAATGTATTAAGCAAATACTAACCGATTAAAGGAGAAATAGACAATGATACAACAGTAGCAGGAAACTTCAAAACTCCACTTTCAGCAATGGATAGATCATCCTGACAGAAAATCAACAAGTAAACAATGGATTTGAAGCATACCTTAGACCAAACGGACCTAATGGACATTTATAGAACATTCTATCCAACAAAAACAGAATACACATTCTTGTCAAGTGCACATGTAACATTCCCCAGGATAGACCATATGACAGGACACAAAGCAATAGCAAACTTAAGGAGACTGAAATCATACCAAGTATCTTCTGACCACAATATTATTAAACCAGAAATCAATAACAACAAGAAACTGAAAAATCTACAAACATGTGGAAATTAAATAACACACTCCAGGGCAACCACTGACTCCAAGAAGAAATCAAAAGAGAAATTATATATAATATATAACTATATATAAATATATAATATGATATATGGAAAAATGAAAATACAACATATCAAAACTGCTACAAAAGCAGTTCTGAGAGGGGTTTATAGCAATAAATGCTTATATTAAGAAAATAGATACTGAATAAGCAACCTAACTTTATACCTCAAAGAACTAGAAAAACAAAACAAAATAAGCCCACAGCTAGCAGAAGCAAGGAAATAGTAAAGATCAGAACAGAAATAAATAAAACAGAAACAAGAAACACAATTTTTAAAAAGTTTTTTATTTATTTCTGAGAGACAGAGAGAGACAGCACGAGCAGGGGAGGGTCAGAGAAAGACGGAGATACAGAATCTGAAGTAGGCTCCAGGCTCTGAGCTGTCAGCACAGAGCCCAACGCGGGGCTCAAACCCACGAACAGTGAGATCACGACCTGAGCTGAAGCTGGACTCTTAACCGACCGAGCCACCCAGGCGCCCCGAAACACAATTTTAAAATCAACAAAACTAAGATTGGTTTTAAAATTTGAATCTTCTCTCTCATTTTCTTAGTTAGCCTAGTTAATGGTGTGTCAATTTCTTTATTTTTTTTAATAATCAGAAGTGAAAGAGGAGACATTACACTGATAACATGAAATAAGAATTATAAGAGACTACTAAGAACAATCATATGCCAATCTATGACTAACCATATGGTTAACCTAGGAGAAATGGATCAATTTCTAGTAACATACAACCTACCAAGACTGAATCAGGGAGAAATGAAAATCTGGATAGACCAATAATGAGTAAGGAGATTGAGTCACTAATCAAAATTCTCCCAACACAGACAACCTTGGATTCAGATGGCTTCACCAGCAAACTCTATCAAACATTTAAAGAAGAATTAATGTCAATCCTCATACTCTTTCAAAAAATTAAAAGGAGGGAACATTTTAAAATTCATTTTACAAGGCCAATGTTACCCTGGTATCAAAGCCATACAAAAACGCTATTAGAAAACTATAGACCAATATCCCTAGTAAATATAAAAATTCTGGAGAAAATATTAGCAAACTAAATTAAACAACATATTGGAAGAACTAATCACCATGATCAAATGGGATTTATGTCTGGGATCCAAGGATGGCTTAACATATGCACCTCAATAAATCTGATCTACCACATTGATAGGATTAAAGATTAAAATTATATGATCATCTCAATAGATGCAGAAAAGCATGTGACAAAATATAACAACATTTCATGAGAAAAATTATCAACAAAGTGATTATAGAAGGTTTTTATTATTCAACATAATAAAAACCATATATGACAAGCCCACAGTTAGCATTGTACATACGATGAAAAGCAAAAGCTTTTGGTCTAAGATCAGGAACAAGACAAATGTGCTCACTCTCACTACTCATATTCAAGATATACTGGAAGTCCTAAATAGAGTAGGTAGGCAAGAAAAATAAACAAAAGATCAGAAAAAAAGAAGTTAAATTATCATTATTTGCAGATAATATGAACATATATACAGAAAACTCTAAAGATGTAACCAAAAAGCTATTGGAACTAAGCAACGAATTCAGCAGATTGGTGGATGTAAAATCAGCACCTAGAAAATAGTTGCACCTGTACACCAACAACAAAACATCTGAAAAAGAAATAAAGACAACTATCTCATTCAAAATAGCATTAAAACTAACAAAAGATACTTAGGAATAAACTTAAGGGAGGAAGTGAAATATCTGTATAATGAAAACTACAAGACATTGATGGAAGAAATTGAAGAAGATATAAACAAATGGAAATATGTCCCATGTTCATAAATTGAAAGAATTAATGTTATTAAAATATCCATCCATATATCCAAAACCATTTATGGGTTCAACACAATTCCTATCAAAATTCCAACAGCATTTTTATAGAATTAAAAAATCAATACTAAAATAGCAAATCAATCATGAGAAAGAAGAATAAAGCAAGAGGCATCACAATTCTTGATATCAAACTATACCACAAAGCTGTTAAAATTAAAGCAGTATGGTACTGACATAAAAATAGAAGGATGGACCAATAGAACAGAACAGATAACCCAGAACTAAACTCTTGCATTTATGATCAATTGATATTTGACAAGGGAGTCAAGAACATTCAGTGGAAAAAAGATAGTCTCTTCAACAAATGATGTTGGGGAAAGTAGACAATCTGATGAAAAAAAAAAAAGAAATTGGACCCCTATCTTATACCATTCAAAAAATTAACTTGAAATGTATTAAAGACTTAAACATAACACCTAATACTATAAAACTCCTAGAAGAAAACATACGAAAGAAAATTCTTGACATTGGTCTTGGTAAATATTTTTTTAGGTCTGACACTGAAAGCACAAGCAACAAAAGTAAAATTCAACAAGTGGGTTTGAATCAAACTAAAAGCTTCTACATTGTCAAAAAATAGAAAATTAAATGAAAAGGTAACTTGCAAAATAGGAGAAAATACTTCCAAGCCATATATCAGATGAGGAGTTATAACATCCAAAATATATAAAGAACTCATACAATTCACTAACACTAAAACAACATCTGGCATTTATTGAGCACCTAATACATGCCAGGCAATTAATATAAGATCTAAAGTCTTTCTTGCAACAACCTAGTACAGAATATGCTATCATTTTTATTTCATAAATAAGGAAATTTGGGGTTCTGAGATATTAAGAGAGTAGTTTAGGGCCATTTGGTGAGACAGTAACAGAACTGGGGTGATTCAAATTGGCATATTTGGGCTCGAAACACATAATTCTCTCTATGCATAGAAAGAAAGAAAAAGAAAGAAAGAAAGAAAGAAAGAAAGAAAGAAAGAAAGAAAGAAAGAAAGAAAGAGAGAGAGAGAGAGAGAGAAAGGAAGGAAGGAAGGAAGGAAGGAAGGAAGGAAGGAAGGAAGGAAGGAAGGAAGGAAGAGACGGAGAGAGAAGGAAAAGAAAAGAAAGGCAAAGAAAAGAAAATCCAATTTACAAATGGGCAAAAGGGGGCTCCTGGGTGGTTCAGTCAGTTAAGCATCTGACTTTGGTTTAGGTCATGATCTCACGCGAGGGTTTGAGCCTCGCATTGGGGCTCTGTGTTCACAGCTAGCTCAGTCCTGGAGTCTGCCTTCGGATTCCGTGTCTCCCTCTCTCTCTGACCCTCCCCTGCTCGCACTGTCTCTCTCTCTCTTTCTCTAAAATAAATAAAAATATTAACATTTTTTTAATAAAAAGAAAAACAAAAATGAGCAAAAGAACTAAATAGATATTTTTCCAAAGAAGACTTCCAATGGCCAATAGGTACATGAAAAGATACTCAATATTACTAATCATCAAAGAAATGTAAATCTAAACTACAGTGAAATATCACCTCACACCTGTTAAAATGGCTATCATCAAGAAATATAGAGATAAGTGTTGTTGAGAACGTGGAGAAGAAAAAGAACTCTTGATGGGAATGTAAACTGGTAAAGCTACTCAGGAAAACAGCATGGAGATTCCTCAGAAATGTAAAGATAGAACTACCATATGGTCTAGCAATTCCACTTGAGGAAATGTGCCCAGAGAAAATGAAAACAGGGTATCATGCACTCCCACTTTTATTGCGGCATTATCTCTAATAGCCAAGCTATGAAAACAACTTGTATTCATCAACAGACTAATGGATAAATAAAAGATGTGATAGCCACCCCCGACACAGGAATATTGTTCAGCCATAATAAAGGAGGAAATTCTGCCACTCAGTGACAACAGGAATGAAACTTGATGGTATTTTGTGAGATAAATTAGACAAAGAAAGCATATACTGTATGATCTCATTTATATGTGGAATCTAAGAAAGCCAAATGAGTAAGAATAGAGAGCAGAGAGATGGTTAGCAGGGTGTAGGGCATAAGGAAGTGTTGTTTAAGGGTACAAACTTGCAACCGTAGATAAATAAGTTCAACAGATTTAATGTATAAAACAGTGATGGAGGAGCCAAGATGGCAGAGAGGAAGGGAGCTCTGTAAACTTCATCTGCCCTATCGATTGAACTGAGAAGGACATTACCCTCATCTGCTTATTGATTTATGATGTGGTTTCATCTTAGCTTGGGCAAAGCATGCAGTATTTGATACATAGTAGCAGAATATTTACTATTGAAGCTTGAAAAGATGTGAGTTCTTTGTGTGCAATCTTTCATTTATGCATGTGAGAGGGTTTTAGTTTTTGTAATATTTTTACATTTTACACTTGTTTTGCTTGTTGGGGGTGTTTGCTTATTTAATACATTCCGTCAAGGACAGAAATTACATGCTGGGTTTTTTTTCCCATAGGAAGTGTGTCTTGGGTTTTCCCCCTTATTATTTTCTTTACTTTTTTTTTCCCCTCTTCTTTTTTTGGTGGTGGGGGTGG
>NC_043710.1:88390498-88404224 GCF_006229205.1 Suricata suricatta | reverse complement strand
ATAGATAAGCTGCTATATAATGATTGCCACTTCAGATAGCTGTGAAATTAGGTGATTAACTAGTTGTTACTTAACCTTCTAATTTCTGTATAAGTCTAATTACATGAAATATAAGTGGGTGTTTTGATTTTTTACTTTGCTTTTCTGTTTGGAGTGTCATTGTAACTACTGTATTTTAAATGATGGAAAATAATTGCATGTTAAAAAAATAAGTTGTGTGATATTCAAAATAAAATAAAATAAAATAAAACAGTGATGATGGATAATACTGTATTATAAACTTCAATGTTGCTAGGAGACTAGATCTTAATTGTTCCCACCACAAAAAAGAAATGATAATAATATGACATAATAAAGGTGTTAGCTAGTGTTTCAGTGGCCGTTATTTTGTAATATATAAATGTATCAAATTGACACGTAGTATACCTTAATTTTATACACTGTTATATATCAATTATATTATAATAAAATTAAACATTTAAAAAAGTATTCTTACAGATCAGTTTGATAATGAAAAACTACCAGGGGCACCTGGGTGGCTCACTCAGTTAAGTATCCGACTTCAGCTCAGGTCATGATTTTGCCTTTCATGAGTTCAAGCCCCATGTCAGACTCTGTGCGTCAGTTCGGAGCTCAGAGCCTGGAGCCTGCTTCAGATTCTATGTCTCCTTCTCTCTCTGCCCCTCCCCAGCTCATGCTGTGTCTCTCAAAAATGAATAAATATTTAAAAAATTAAAAATAAAAACTACCAAACAAAAAAAATAGGCTAAAGACTTTAACAGATCATTTACCCAAAAGAATACTCATATGGTCAATAAGCATCTGAAAAATGTTGCTGATGAGACTGTAAATTGGTACTTTGAAAATATATGGTAAGTATCTTCTCAACCTCATTATTTGGTGCACCCTATGATTTAGCAGCTCTACCCTATGTAGTGACAAGAGTGACTGGTCCACAAAAAGATGTCTAGAAGAATGTTCAGAGGAGGCCAAGAGGGATGACAGACTTAGCATAAACCACACAATCTGGAGTCATAATTATAGCTCTAAACCCTCTGATTCTAAAGAGTTGTCTTTTTCCTCTATGTCACTGTGGGCAGTTGGACAGGCTATTTAGGCTTCCAAATTCCCCAGAAAGTATTTCATTCTTTAATAGAAAGTAGCTCACTGGAGGGCCAATGTATAATTTTTGAGGGGTCACATTTTCATTTCAATTCCCCCATGATAGGCCTCATTGTGACTAAAATGTTTTCGTTTTAAACTTTAAAAACTGTAAAGAACTATTTAATCATTTCATTGCCTGCTACTTTTCAAAAAAGCATTTCATTTAAAATCCTAACCTTCTTGGGGCTCCTGGGTGGCTCAGTCAGTTAAACAGCCGACTTCAGCTCAGGTCATGATCTCACAGTTCTGGGTTCGAGCCCCGTGTCAGGCTCTGTGCTGACAGGTAGCTCAGAGCCTGGAGCCTACTTCAGATTCTGTGTCTTCCTCTCTCTCTGACAGTCCCCCACTCACCCTCTGTGTCTCTCTCTCTAAAAAATAAATAAACGTTAAAAAAATCGTAACCTTTTTGAGCCCTTTAACCATTCTCAAACATGTTAGTCCTAGATCAAATTAGGAAATTGTAATCATTGTTTCTTGTCCCTTTAGAACTCTTGAGGTAGCTGTTTTACTTTCTTTGAAGAATAACCCACATAGAATCAATTTTTTTCAATCAGTGCTAATGTAAGACCCTACCCCCTCGGGTCAAACTGGACCCTAAAATACCAACCATTGTTTCACTCACCTACTCCCATTCTGGTAAATAATTAAAGGTTAAGCAACTGGGCCCTGGAAAGACCCTAAGAATGTAACTCTGATAACAAACATTGTGACCTACTTGTTTTTCAAGATTGTTAAGGAACCCCATCTTTTTTAATAAGACCTGGCCAAAAAAAAAAAAAAGAAAAGAAAAGAAAAGAAAGAAAGAAAGACCTGGCCAAGGCAAAGTCCACAGGTGAAAGTCACCTAGTCACTCCCCTTCCCCATACCCCCACCCCCACCCCGCGGTATCTTACGTGTCTTACTATGATTGGTCATTTTAAAAACTAAGAACTTTAAATAATAGGTTCCCGCCAAAACTAACATCTGTATATTACGATATAATTGCCTACAATGAAATGCTGTAAATTGTAATTGGCTAACTGCATGATGACCCATTTTGCCTCGCCAAAACCCTTAAAAACCCTGAACTCCTGCTCATTGGGGCTCTCTTCGGAGGACTTCCAGCTACTTGGGAGGGGCCGTTGGCGGAACTAAAATAAACCCATTAACCAACTCCATTTGTGTTCGTGGATTCTACTCTCCGTGACTTGCATTGGGGAAAAAAGGTCTAACACTATTTTCTAAATGAAGGGGTTGCCAAAAGGAAAGAGAAGGAGGAAGAAGTGAAGGGGGAAGAGGGGGGAGTGGTTGGAGCAGGTTCATGGCTGCTTTATTGGTAATAACTAAAAACTAGAAACAACCCAACTGTCCCTCAACAGAAAATATAAAATGTGATATATTTATACAGTGTAACACTACACAGAAATATAAAGACTGAACTATTGCTATATGCAACAATGTGGAGGGGCGCCTGGGTGGCTCAGTCAGTTAAGTGTCCGAATTCAGCTCAGCCGACTGCAGCTCAGGTCATCATCTCACAGTTTGTGGGTTTGAGCCCCATGTCGGTCTCTGTGCTGACAGCTCCGAGCCCAGAGCCTGCTTCAGATTCTGTATCTTCCCCCACCTGCTTCTTGCCCACTCTCACTCTGTCTCTCAAAATTAAATAAACATTAAAAATTAAACAAACAAACAAATGAACAAAACCAATATGGATAGCTCCCAAAGACAGAATGGTGAGCAAAAGAAGCCAGGCATAAGAGTACGGTTCATTTCATCTATGCAATTTCACTCATAGGAAGTTTAAAAACAAGACAGAAATACAGTGATAGAATTCAGAAGTGTAGCTACACTTGAGGGTTATGACGCAGGAAGAAACAGAGAAAGCACTACTTCGAGAAAAAAATGTTTTTCTTTGACTAACATTTAAATTTTCAAGAAAATCTTTTCAAGAAGTTGTCCTCTTGATCTGTTTATCTATTTGTGCCATGTTGTTTTAATTACAGAATCTTTGTAGTTGATTTCAACA
The DNA here is from genome assembly GCF_006229205.1 of Suricata suricatta. Lineage (NCBI taxonomy): Eukaryota > Metazoa > Chordata > Mammalia > Carnivora > Herpestidae > Suricata > Suricata suricatta. The sequence goes on along the minus strand of NC_043710.1, from coordinate 88,401,055 downwards.
TTTGGAAAGGCTAGTCTTTCATGGTTCTTTGTTTTCAGCATTTTCATGGCATTTCTTGTTCATCGATTCTTTCAATTGATCTTTATAGTCAACTTATAGTCTAAATCCAGGGTAAAAATTGATGGTATGCTTTTATTGATATTTTTTCCACAACAAATACCATATCTTTTATTTTTTACAGTTTTCTTCATATGAATTTCTTCTGCTATATATGAGATATTCCATTTTGCATTCTAAGTAATTGTTGTGTATGTGAGTGCTATTGATAACTGAATGCTAAGTTATGTCCTAGTACTTTATAATAATTTTTCTGTTATTCATAGCAGTTTGTCTATTGCTTCTTTTAGTTTTGTCAGATATACACCCTTTCATTTGCAGAAGAAAATACTTTTGCCCCTTCCTTTCAAATTCTAAGGCCTCTAATTCCTTTCTCTTGTCTGATTACATTGATTAATTTTTTAATATTACATTCACTAGCTGTAGAGGCAGAGAGCATGTATGCACATATGTGAGAAGGGGGAAGAAGAGAGAGAATCTTAAGCAGGCTCCACACCTGCGGGGAGACTGCCAGGGGCTCAGTCTTAAAATCATGAGATCATGACCTGAGCCAAAATCAAGAGTCCGAAGCTTAACCGACTGAGCCACCCGGGTGTCCCTCCTTATTTCTTATTTTAGCATGAAACCATCTAATATTTCCCCCATCAAGTAAACTACTGACCTTCAGACTGAGGTGTGTATCACTTTATATATTAAAGATATTCACCAGTACCAATTCTGAGGGTTTTTTTAAATGTACGAACAGGTGCTGAATTTTGTGAAATGACTTCTTGTTAAGTTTGGGGATGATCAACTGATTTTTCTGTTCTTATAATATTGTATTAATTGATATTTTTAACACTGAACCACTCTCATATCCTTAGGATAAGACTCCTCTGACCATAATTGCATTATCTGGACCCAATTATTCATCTCTTTTTGTCTATGCCCTTTGACCTGCAAGTTTTCAATGTTCTCCCCCTGCAGGTGGGATTACCTGTCCAGTTTCCTAACTCTAGGCATGGCCGAGTAACTTGCTTTGACCATTGGGGTGTTAGCAAACATAATGGAAGCAGAGGTTTAAAATGGGTTTAGGTCTTGCTTTTATGCTTCTGCCATTGTCGTGAATAAGACATGTCTAAGCTAGTGTATTAGTCCTAGGAGAAGATGAACATGCAGAGCAGAGCTGAGTCACCCCAGCCAAGGCCACCCTAAATCAAAAAATTTCCAGTTACCCCCTAGATATATAAATCTAATTCACTGAGATTAGCAAAACTACCCAGCCGAGTACATTGGGATTATCTGAATTCCTCAGACACAGGAAAACAATTGTTTATTATTTTAAGCCATTGAGTTTTGAAATGGTTTGTGACTCCAAAAGGATGAAATATTTCATTCTATATTATTCTTTTATCTGCCATTGAGATCTGTTTGCTAATACTTTGCAAGGATTTTTAAACTGATGTTTACAAGTGAGAGTTTTATAATGCTCTATATTACATAATCTCATTTGGATTTGGAGATTAATATTATTTTGTTTAATAAAGAATATTTCCTTTCCTTATCTATACTCTGAAATAGTTCTTTTTAAAATGTTTATTTATTTATTTTGAGAAAGAGCACATGCAAGCAGGGGAGATGGGCAGAGAGAGAATCCCAAGCAGGCACCATGCCCAGTGCAGAGCCTGACACAGGGCTTGATTCCATGAACCATGAGATCATGACCTGAGCTGAAATCAAGAGTCACAGAGAAACAGGTGCCCTAATACTCTGAAATAGTTTAAGTAGCATTTTAAAATAATTTTAAAATAATTTTTGGAATTCTTCTGTGAAACCATGTAGATCTAGTGCTTTTTTAGGAGGTGAAAAGAACTCTTTTGTAATTTTCTCTCTCTCTTTTTCTTTTTTTACAGGAATCAGTTTTGTAGATTTTCTAATTCTGCTTGGGTCAATTTGGGTAAAAATTCCATTTTCCTAGAAAATTTCTTATTTCAACTAGATGTTTATATTCATTTGCGTAGGATTATACAAATTAGTTTTGAAACTTAAATTTTTTTTTATTTTGTTTAATATTTATTTGTTTTTGAGAGAGATAGACAGAGTGTGAGCAGGGGAGGGGCAGAAAGAGAGGAAGACACAGGCTCTGAAGCAGGCTTCAGGCTCTGAACTGTCAGCACAAAGCCTGATGTGGGGCTTGAACCCACAAATTGAGATCATGACCTGAGCCAAAGTTGGACACTTAAAAACAACTGAGCCACCCAGGTGCCCCATGAAACAAATATTTTGAAAAATATCCTTGGTTTGGATGTTCATTTCTCCTTTGTAATATCTAATGTTTGTATTTGTGCAGTCTTCCTTTTTAAATAACAGGTTAACTTGTGGTTTTCTTATTTAGATACAATTTTTAACTCATTTGTTGTATTTACTTCCTGTTTTCTACCTGTGGCAGATATATCTTAAGGAATGGGATATACCCAATGAGTCACACCCTTGAATAGTCCTCTCCCCTTAAGTGTAGGTAGGACTTGTGACTTGATTCTAACCAATAGAATGTAGCAAAGGTGATGGAATATCATTCATATTATTTATGTTTCATTACAAAAGACTCAAATGTAGCAAATAGGAGAGAGACCTTTCCACTGGCCTTGAAGAACCAGTCATATTGTATATTGACTATGGGGATAGTCATGTTGCAGAGAACTATGAATGGCCTCTTAGAACTGAAATAGGCTCTAAGCAATAGCCAGAAAGAAAACAAGAACCTCAGTTCTATTACTACAAAGAGATGAATTCTTTTTTAAAATATATAATTTATTGTCAAGTTGGCTAAAATACAGTGTATACAATGTGCTCTTGGTTTGGGGGTAGATTCTTGTGATTCATCGTTTACACACAACACCCAGTGCTCAAACCGACAAGTGCCCTCCTCAATGTGCTTCACCAATTTTCCCCTCCCCCATCTCCCATCAACCCTTAGTTTGTTCTCTGTATTTAAGTCTCTTATGGTTTGCCTCCCTCTCTGTTTGAAACTAATTTTTCTCTTTCCCTTCCCCCATGGTCTTCTGTTAGGTTTCTCAAGTTCCATATATGAGTGAGAACATATGATATCTGTCTTTCTCTGACTTATTTTACTTAGCGTAATACCCTCCAGTTCCATCCACATTGTTGCAAATGGCAGAGTTTCATTCTTTCTCATTGCCAAGTAGTATTCCATTGTATATGTAAACCACATCTTTCTTTATCCATTCATCAGTTGATGGACATTTAGGCTGTTTCCATAATTTGGCTATTGTTGAAAGTGCTCCTATAAACATTGAGGTACATGTACTCCTATGAATCAGTATTCTTTGGATGAATTCCTCATAGTGCTATCACTGAGTCATAGGGTAGTTCTATTTTTAATTTTTTTTAAATTTTTTGAGGAACCTCCACAGTTTTCCAGAGTGTCTGCACCAGTTTGCATTCCCACCAACAGTGCAAGAGGATTCCCCCTTCTCAACATCTTCACCAGCATCTCTTGTTTCCTGAGTTGTTAATTTTAGCCACTCTGACTGGTGTGAGGCAGTATCTCATTGTGGTTTTGATTCGTATTTCCTTGATGATGAGTGATATTGAGAATCTTTTCATGTGTCTGTGGCCATCTGGATGTCTTTGGAAAGTGTCTCTTCATGTCTTCTGCCCACTTCTTCACTGGATTGTTTGTTTTATGGGTGTTGGGTTTGGTAAATTTTTTATAGGTTTTGGATACTAACCCTTTATCTGACATCCAATATCTTCTCCCATTCCATCAGTTGCCTTTCAAATTTGTTGATTGTTTCCTTTGCAGTGCAGAAGCTTTTTATCTTGATGAAGTCCCAATAGTTCATTTTTGCTTTATTTCCCTTGACTTTGGAGATGTGTCAAGCAAGAAATTGCTGCAACTGAGGTCAAAGAGGTTGTTGCCTGTTTTCTCCTCTAGGGTTTTGATGGTTTCCTGTCTCACTTAGGTCTTTCATGCATTGTGAATTTATTTTTGTGTATGGTATAAGAAAGTGGTCCAGTTTCATTCTTCTGCCTGTTGCTGTCCAGTTCTCCTAGCACCATTTGCTAAAGAGACTGTCTTCATTCCATTGGATATTCTTTCCTGCTTTATCAGAGGTTAGTTAGCCATACATTTGTGGGTCCAATTCTGGGTTCTCTATTCTATTCCACTGGTCTAGTGTCTGTTTTTGAGCCAATACCAACTGTCTTGATGATTATGGCTTTGTAATAAAGGCTAAAGCCTGGGATTGTGATGCCTCCCACTTTGTTTTTCTTTTTCAACCTTACTTTGGATATTTGCGGTCTTTTCTGGTTCCATACAAATTTTAGAATTGTTCTAGCTTTCAGAAGAATGCAGGTGCAATTTTGATTGAGATTGCATTGAATGCATAGATTGCTTTAGGTAGTATTGACATTTTAACAATATTTGTTCTTCCAATCCATGAACATGGAATGTTTTTCCATTTTTTTCTATCTTCTTCAATTTCTTTCATAAGTTTTTTTAATTTTTTAAATAGTTGTCAAATTGGTTTCCATACAACACCCAGTGATCTTCCCCACAAGTGCCCTCCACCATCACCACCACCTCTTTTCTCCCCTCCCCCTTCCCCTTCAACTCTCAGTTCATTTTCAGCATTCAATAGTCTCTCAAGTTTTGCGTCCCTCTCTCTCCCCAACTCTCTTTTCCTCTTCCCCTCCCCCTGGTCCTCCATTAGGTTTCTCCTGTTTTCCTGTTAGACCTATGAGTGCAAACATATGGTATCTGTCCTTCTCTGCCTGACTTATTTCGCTTAGCATGACACCCTCAAGGTCTTTAGCAGGTGGTGCTGGGAGAACTGGACAGCAACATGCAGAAGAATGAAACTAGACCACTCTTACACCATACACAAAAATTAACTCAAAATGGCTGAAGGACTTGAATATGAGACAGGAAACCATCAAAACCCTCAAGGAGAAAGTAGGAAAAAACCTCCTCTACCTCAACTGCAGCATTTCCTACTCGACACATCCCCAAAGGCAAGGGAAATGAAAGCAAAACTGAACTCTTGGGACTTCATCAAGATCATAAGTTTTCTATAGTTTTTAGCATACAGATCTTTTACATCTTTGACTAGATTTATTCCTATGTATTTTATGGTTCTTTGTGCAATTGTAAATGGGATTGATTTCTTGATTTCTCTGTTGCCTCATTATTGGTGTATAGAAATGCAACCAATTTCTGTACATTTATTTTGTATCTGCAACTTTGCTGAATTCATGGATCAGTTCTAGCAGCTTTTTGGTGGAGTCTTTCAGGTTTCCATGTAGAGTATCATGTCGTCTGCAAGAAGTGAAAGTTTGCCTTCTTTGCCAATTTGGATGCTTTTATTTAGTTTTGTTGTCTGATTGCTGAGGCTAGAACTTCTAACACTGTGTTAAACAATAGTGGTGAGAGTGGACATCCCTGTTGTGTTCCTGATCTCAAGAGGAACGCTCTCAGTTTCTCCCCATTGAGGATGATATTAGCTGTGGGCTTTTCATATACGGCTTTTATGATGTTAAGGTATGTTCCTTCTATCCCAACATTCTTGAGGGTTTTTATTAAGGATGATGTCTTTTGTCACATGCTTTTTCTGCATCTATTGGCAGGATCATATGGTTCTTATCCCTTCTTCTATTAATGTGATGTATTACATTGATTCATTTGTGAATATTGAACCAGCTCTGCAGCCTAGACACCCTACAAAGAGATGAATTTTAACAATAGGCCAAGAGAGTTTAAAAGTGGGTTCCTCCTAAATTAAGTCTTCAAATGAGACCATGGTCTAGTCTATCTTTTGACTGCAGCCTTGTGAGATTCTGAGTTGAGGACCCAGCTAAGCTATGTCTGGACTTCTGACCTATAGAAACTGTGAGATAATGTGTGTGGTTAAGCCACTAAGTCTATGGTACACAGCACAGAAGGTAACACAGCCATATGAAACAAATGCACTACCTGTTAGATTTCTGTTTTTACTTATTGTTAGTTCTTTCTCTTTTCTGCTTACTCTGTTCTTGGTTTGCTATTTAGTTGAATGTTTAATTAATGTCTTACTTTAAAACTTTTGTGTTTAATGCTACGAATTTTCCTCTGATAAATGCTATTGCTGTATTCCATAGTTTTTGATATATCATGTTTTCCATGTTTTCTGTTAAGAAATTCTGCATTTGTGTGTGTGTGTGTGTGTGTGTGTGTGTGTCTGTCTGTCTGTCTGTCTTGGATTTTCCTTTCAACATAAGAGTTGCTTAATAACATTTTTTAAAATTTTTTAAAAATATTTATTTCTTTTTGAGAGACAGAAAGAAGCTGGAGAAGGAGTAATGTGAGGGAGACACAGGATCTGAAGCAGGCTCTGCATTGACAGCAGAGAGCCTGATGCGGGGCTTGAACTCACGAACTGTGAGATCATGACCTGGGCGGAAGTCAGGCACTTAACCGACTGAGCCACCCAGGCGCCCCAATAACATGTTTCTATATTTCCAGGTGGTGACACATTTTTGGTTGTGTTTTCAGCTTCCACTTTATTGCATGTGGTAAGTGAATATATTCACTTACCTTATATTATTTCTATTTCTTGAAATTTGAATATTTATTTCATTTTATTAAAAAAAATTTTTTTAATCATTTGTCAAGTTGGCTTCCATATAACACCCAGTGCTCATCCCGACAGGTGCTCTCCTCCATGCCCATCACCCATTTTCCCCTCTCCCCATCCCCATCAACCCTCAATTTGTTCTCAGTATTTAAGTCTCTTATGTTTTGCCTCCCTCCCTCTCCTTATTTTTCCCCTTCTCCTTCCCCATGGTCCTCTGTTAAGTTTCTCCTGTTCCACATATGAGTGAAAACATATGGATCTGTCCTTCTCTGCCTAACTTATTTCACTTAGCATAACACCCTCAAGTTCCATCCATGTTGCTACAAATGGCCAGATTTCATTCTTCTCATTGCTATGTAGGATTCCATTGTATAAATAAACCATATCTTCTTGATCCATTCGTCAGTTGATGGACATTTAGGCTGTTTCCATTATTTGGCTATTGTTGAAAGTGCTGCTATGAACAGTGGGGTACATGTGCCCCTATGCATCAGCACTCCTGTATCCCTTGGGTAAATTCCTAGCTGTGCTATTGCTGGGTCATAGGTCATGTTACTTTTTTGAAGAACCTCCACACTGTTTTCCAGAGTGGCTGCACCAGTTTACATGCCCATCAACAGTGTAGGAGGGTGCCTGTTTCTCCACATCCTCACCAGCATCTATAGTCTCCTGATTTGTTCATTTTAGCCACTCTCCTGTTGGCCATCTGGATGTCCTCTTTGGAGAAGTGTCTGTTCATGTCTTCTGCCAATTTCTTCACTGGATTATTTGTTTTTTGGGTGTGGAGTTTGGTGAGTTCCTTATAGATTTTGGATACTAGCCCTTTGGGATTTGAGTATTTCTTTGAAGACTTGCAAAGATTTCCCAAATTTAGATCTGAAAGAACTCATCAGACTTCATAGAACATACTTATTCTCTAAGAACATACTTAGAAAACATACTAAATACAGATTTTGTTAAAGACAAAGGATACAGTGCAGCAAAGAAGGAAAAGGCAGATAAACTTCGGGGAAATCTGGGAGATATTCCATGCACAAGCTCCCAGGACTTCTCATTTACATACAGGTCGCTCTCTGCCACTGGATTAAACAATCACAATTTATGTGAGGAATCTCAGCTTCAGGAGTATTTTAAACACAAGTTCTTAATGAGAGTGCATGTAGTTGGTAGGATGGGGTGTGGTTATAATGTCTCCCTAACCATGTGATCAAGCCATGCTGGAAAACAGTTTATTTATATCAGCAAATAAAATGACACAGGGAGTCACCAGGGGAATTTCAGACTTTAAAGAGCGCATCATAAATGTGTTTTTATCCTGCCCCAAAGTCCAAGCATATCTCCTGAGAAAAATATAGCCTTTTACAGTTCAGATGTAAATCTACTCTGTCCTCCAAAGGGCTAATATATGTGACCAATCTTTGTGAATGTTCCATGTGCACTTGAAAAGCCAGGTTCTCTATTATCTGAGTTCAGGATTAGATATAGGCTTATAAGATCTACCTTAATAATCATATTGTATTTTATCTCCTTGCTAATTATTTATCCAGAAGATCTGGTGAGTAATGTGCAGTTTTTCCTCATCATCTCCTATAATTTCTATAGGAGAGTTATTAGCAAAAGTCATTGCTGTGTTATTGGCTGCCTCAATTTTAATAATTTATATCTTTATTGTAGATTAGTGCCTTCAATTCCATGAAGTATATATTATCTCTTTTGATGATTTGGAGCCTAAAATATAGGTTCATGGTCCATATTATTTTTAATATACATTTTCCCATGCATTTATATTTGCACATTTTGAATTGCTTTGATTTGGCCACATTTCTGAAACATCATAGAACTGGATTTTGCTCTGTTTCCCAAACTAAAATCTTTTTTTATTAATTTGGCTGATATGTTTAGTCAGTGCAGTCATATTGTATTATGATGTGTGTGTGTGTGTGTGTGTGTGTGTGTATCTTTTCTATTTTATGGTCTATTTCCATTTATACTATTTCTTTTTCTTTCCTTTTTTTTTTTTAAAGTTTATTTATTTATTTATTTATTTACATAATCTCTACACCCACCATGGGTTTGAACTCACACTCCAAGATCAAGAGGCCCATGCTCTTCTGGCTAATCCAGCCATATGTCCCCATACTATCTCTTTTTCTAGTTTTGGGGGAGAGTATTATTTAAGAAGATGTGTATTCATATATGGTTTAAAAATCATAACCATATGTTTATCTTGATTTGCTTTGTTCCTCTTAAGTCATCTTATCTACCTCTTTTCCAAATTTCAGTGTAGTATCCATATTTATGTTGCCATTATTACACAAGTCAGCATGATTGCAGCAAAATGTTTCTCTCACTAAGTCATGGAATTCTTGGACCATTCCCTCTTCACAAGGACTACAAGACAATTTTGAATAACGATACAGATGTCTCCCTAAAGAGAGAAGAAAGGCAAATGTGATCACCTTGCTTAGTTGCTCCGTCTTCCTAGAAATGGCATCTCTCCAGAACCTCATTGACTTTCTGTAGATGGCAATGAGCCCCAACTGTACAGCACCTCATCTAGGTCTCTCTAGACAGGACCAGGCAAAAGACTCTGCCTCCAGCCCAGGTCGGTGTATGAAGAATTCCATTTTCCCAGCCTCTCTCATGGGCCCTGTTCCCTCCACACCTTGCCTCAGGTAAGGTGGGCACCATTGGTAATGTCTTGTGTCTCTCTCTAATCCTCACTTACCTGTAATGCGATCACTATAGTAATAGTGATCTGTGGTACAAGTCCTGTTATATGCCATTAGATTGAACTTCCAGCACCTTTTCAAGTGGGTGAGGCATTTGTATCCATCAAAGTGATCACAGTGATAGCAAACCCGAATCCCTAAAGAGAAAAAAGATTTAAAGCAGAGCTGTAGGAAAAGTCATTCTGCTTAGAAGCCTACTTCTCCTGTCAACATTTACACTGGTGATGTACAGATGTCAAAGAAGGCAGTTAACACCCTTCTCAACTTCTGCCAGGGGTCCTTACTCCCCTGAGTGAGTAACAGCTATGATCTCAAGGATTCAAGACTCCTCCCCATTTCACCCAAGGCTGGGGGCAGAAAGAAGACATTAGTGCAGTGAGTGAAGGCAGTGGAACATAGTCAGGAAGGGTAGACCATTTGTGAAAAAATCAGGAATGTCCCCTCTCATTGTGGCATTGTAGATCCAAAAACTGCAAACCAACTACACCATACTTTTTGAGGTCAGGACTCTGTCTCCTATGAAGAGAAGAAAAATTCCCCGTCAGTCATTTTACAGCACCCAAAAGTCAAGTTTAGAGACCACCTCTGTGTCCTCCCCATATAGCCTCTAACCATCTATCACGCCTCCCTCACGAGACTTTACCTTCATCCATGAAGAGCACTGTGAATATGCCCAGCAGAAGCAACTGGAACCTCCTGGGGCACATTCTTGAGATGGTCCCAGTGAGACATCCCAGCTTTATTTATTCCCATCACTTGCCCTCAGGCACCCCACTAGATCACATAAATTTCAGATCAAGACACCTGAATCCTTTCTACAACGTTCCCAGGAGAGGGTACATCCTGTCTGCATTTGCATTCCTCCAGATACTTAGAACTCAGCCCACCCAGACAGCCCATTTCATTTTATTAGATCTAGCATAAGGGGCTATTAACGTGGTGTTGAATCTCTCTCCCTAGTACCTCTTCACTTTGCTTGTAGTTCTATTTGTTAGTCTACACAGAGCATGTGTAACCCCACATCCACAGGACAACCGTTCACATGTAACAAGTCTGGGGTCACTGAGCATTGTGAGGGAGTGTCTCAGTCCCTTTCAGGTACCATAACCATCCAGGACACTTGCCTCAGCATGACCTCCAGCGGTACTACATCC
>NC_043710.1:88387414-88390398 GCF_006229205.1 Suricata suricatta | reverse complement strand
CCTCTGAGAGCTGGGCGGGGCAGCCCAAGAAAGGGGGCTGAAGAGGTGAAGATGGTCTGTTTTCCTGGAGCTTTATTCATTAATGTGTTCAAGGAGACAAAGACCAGAAATGATTACAGTGGGAGAGACTTACACTGGGGATTGTGGGTAGAGAGGAAGACATATTTGATTTGTCATTAGAAAGGGGATATGGGGGGAAGGGAGTAAGGGGAGTGCTGGAAATGAATTTTCCCATCAGTTCCCTGCATTTGCCTCATTTCCTCCAGTTGGTGCCACACATTTGTGCCTCCCTCCTTCATCTACTAAGTGTCACTTTATCATTGAGCCCCCAATGTACACATATGTAAACAGGAAATATTTGGACATACGTGCAAAACTTCTTTATCACACTTGCCACCACCCTTTCCTGTTTTCTCCAGCATGCTTAAGCCAGTTCGTCATTCTAAGGCCCTTTCTTATTTATGTTTTCTTGTCTCTTTCTCCTCTCAAGAACAGAAGTGCCATGAATGCAAGATTTCCCTGTGTTGTGTTTGCTTCTTGCTCCTCAGCACTTAGATGCCTTGCACATACCAGATAATCAAAACTGTTTGATGAAAAAATGAATGCATCGTTGGTACGAGGGAACGGTGAGGGAACAGTGAGAGGCATGACGGAACAGTGCCCCGTACGGAAGCCCCTAGTATCAAGTCTGCAGGAAGACTTGTGGCCGGTGGTCACCACAGAAAAGACAGGCCATGGTAATGGCAGATCCCCCTGTCTTGGGGACAGAGTGAGTGTGGGGCCCATTTGTCTGAGCGGGCTTATTCCCAGAGGCAGACACATGCTATTCCCAAGTATGACCCCTCACATAGTCTTCGTTAGAAGAGTACTTACTCCCTCTGCATCTGGGATGGAAGCCCAAGGGCGCTGCCTGACTGCTTAAATACGTTACTCACCTCTCTGTGCGTCTGGAACCTCACAGGTGAAATCAAGAATGGTCAGAGGTATATCAGGTGTAGTTCTTAGGACTTAATAAATGCACATATGATAATGGTCAGTAAGACCCTACTTGGTGACAAGCATTCTTGATTTCTTTGAATTCTCTGAACAACCACATACCATAGAAATAATTGACCTCATCTTCAAGTGTGCTTGAAGCCCAAGCACACGTAGAGATGAAGAATTATTCCCCAGGGAACAAGGTGCATATCTGTTGGACCCCGTGAACCCTTGTCTTTCCAGTATACCATGTTGTTTCCTTCTCTTTACTATCTGAGAAGGGTTCCCAGGGCTGGAGCTCTAGGGTGGGTTCAACCTGAACCATCAGAAGACAGTGGGGAGAGAAAGAGAACAGGTAAGAAAAAGGCTGTCCCCATTATGCAGACATTCATAAACTAACTCCCACTGAAACTAGGGTGTTTCACAAGCCTGGCTAGGATCAAAAACTTATGAGCCATTATCTGAGAAGCAATGCTCCTTAGGGACCATGGTCGAGCATCTTGCGTTTGGAATCTGTGAGACACAGGCACCAATCCATGGATATAAGTCCGGCGGGTCTGAGCCAAGAGCACCAAGCTTATGCTTCCAAGGGAATAAAATTCTCTTTGTGCATCCACATCAGAGAAAAACTGTAAAAATTTTGCTATACCCCCATACAAGAATATTTCCGGACAGATACCACAGGTTCATGTTAGTAACTGTCATAGTTGACATATGTGTGAGATTCTGATTCATTCATGTGAAAATTGTGCCTTTATCAGCAGACCTGTCTTCCCTCCTGATCTCAAGATCTTAGTGTGAGCCCCAGACAGGCCTTGGACACCTGTGGCCACCTCTCCTTCCCACAGAGAAGGGAATGTGCTGTCCAGGCATTCTTTCCTCCCCACCTCCATATCTGAGCCCCAGAACTAGGTTCCCAGCCCTCCCCTGAGGCCTGTGCTGGGGCTGAGAGTCTGTACCTTCTCCCCTCCACCCCTGGCTCCTACTCAAAGCCTTTCCACCCTGCTGCCCCTTCCTAGACGGGAGGTTGAGGGACTCGCTGTCCTGTTCCTTTGCTGTTCCTGCCCTGCCCGGAGGCTCAACCTGTACCCATGTCCTGTCTCTGCAGATGGAGGAGATGGTAATGGACTTGAGGCCACATTTGGCTCCTTTGTAGTCAGCCCACGGTTGGGCTCACCTTGTCCCTGCAGAAGGACAGTGAAAGGGCAAGGGAGGCAGGGAAAAAGATAATAAAAGCAAAACACCCCCCCGCCCCCGCACACAAAGAAAGTTCCCTTCATAGAGCCATATCCTCTTCAACCATTTCTGCCAATCTCTAAAAGCACCTTCCCTGGCCTGCTCAGCAGGGAACACCCCTGAGAGTGGGATCATCTGGTCCCAGGTGAGTCCATGAGAAGAGGGAGATTGCTCTATACAGGACTCCATCTGAGCCCCTCCCCACACACAGAATAAATGACATGTGGGATGTCCAGGCACGTTTCCCCTTCATGACATTTCTTCTGCATGCAGTGCAGACGTGCCTCACTGCCAGGCCAGCAGGGGACATGGGGTCTGGCTGACTTGTTCTGGCCAGCACTTCACCCAGACCTGCCTCAGAACCACACTGCCTCTAACAGCTGGACCCACCCCATAACACTGCCCTGCATGCCTGGGTCTCAATCCGGAAACCCTTGCCCTCCCCCCATACTCAATCCAAATCAGCCTCCTGACCTAGCCCCACTTCCCTCCTTTAACAGTCTTTCAGACTTCCTCACTATGGGCAGCCTTGGGTCAGGTGAAGAAGGACAGATACCATATGTTTGCACTCATAGGTCCAAGTGGGTCAAATGGAGGAGTCGGGCAAGGGAGCAGTAGAGCCCCATATCTTTATTTTATGTTAAGAAACAGGGCTGAATGGAAATTTCACCACAGTGTGAAGACAGAGGGAGCTCCTGATTGGGGTCCTCTCAGCTGTCAGGTCAGGGATCATGTCTGATTGGTGGCCGAGCAAGAAATCAGGAATTCAG